>NW_005871120.1:367753-399258 GCF_000147115.1 Myotis lucifugus | reverse complement strand
AAAGCAAAAGTAGCAGACAGAGTCATTAGAAGTGACTTTACATGTGACGTTAATCCTGGTATAATTCAAGAGTCTGATGGGGGATGGAGAATAATGGAAAGAAAGGAGTCCTTTAAAAGTGCTGAAGAGAGAGCAAGACCCATAATTCCATCTAGAAGTAATGGTAATTGAAATTGGTTGTCCCTGATTTAAATAATCTTGATGGCATCGTTATTTTTAATTGTGATTGGTGGTCGTAATGTGCTAATAAATAAGACTGGAGACAAGGTACAACCTTGCCTTGTCCCACAAGCGATTTGGAATCAAGACTACTCAAGGCTGGGTGGGCTCTGGACAGCAGGAAACACGATGGGACAGGTGCTAAAAGATGATTTTTGTGAGCTCTTGAGACAGAAAGCTTAGGAGCAAATTTCTTCCACTCTGAGGTCAATAGATTCCTCAAAACAATAAGGAGGCAGAGGGCTGGCTTTTCCTTGTGGAAAACCATTCATGTTGAAGAAAGTCCCTCATGTATCCCAAGCTTCTCTTTGGAAAGTAGTGCTTGGAAAGTCTTTTTCCTGGTTTGTTCATTTCGACCAGCCCCAGAGCGAGACATGGGCCTGGGCACCTCTAGCTATTTGAAGATATTCTCTACAGCAGGAAATTGCTTCTTGTTGTTGCTAATCCTCACCTGAGGATATTTTTTTCCATTGATTTTTAGGGAGAGTGGAAGGAAGGAGGAAAGGCAGAGGAAGAAACATCGATGTGAGAGAGATACATAGATTGGTTGCCTCCTGCATACACCCCTACAGGGCCGGGCATCGAGCCTGTAACCGAGGTATGTGCCCTTGACCAGAATTAAACCCTCAACCCTTCAGTCCTCGGGCCAATGCTCCAACCACTGAGAAAAACCGGCTAGGACCATGGCAGAAAATTTTTAAGGTGGTGGTGAAGCAAGTAAGAGACCAGCACTAGAACCAGGATGTCAAGCCAGCCAAGACTCCAGCATCAGCATTGCGTGGGTCCCAGTAAAACTCTGCCTGAGGCAAGCGTGTTCATTTCCTAGAGCTCCCATCACAAAGTAACACACACTAGGCAGCTTGAAACAGCTGAAAGTTCCTCTCTTTCGAAGTTCTGGAAGCCACAGTCCCAGGGCCGTGCTCTCCCTCCCAGCCTCTAGGGGTGCTGGCAAGCCTGGCATTCCCTGCTCGTAGCTCACAACTCCAATCTCGGCCTCTTTTGTCACATGGCCGGTCTTCCTCTGTGTCCTGTGCGTTCACACAGTGCTCTCCTCTCTGCATATCTGGCTGTCTCTTCTTTTCGCAGAAAAACACCAGTTATATTGGATTAAGGATCCACCCTCCTCCAGTGTGACCTCGTTCTAACTTATATCTTAATTACATCTGAAAAGAACACCGTATATCCAAATAAGGTCACATGCACAGGTACCAGGGGTTAAGACTGCAACATACCTTTCAGAGTGGACACAATTCAACCCACAGAGGAAGTGAATCGCTATGGTGAGTGGAAAAGGCTGGTTGCAAAAATAGTAAAGAGAGAGGAGGGAGGGAGGGAGGGAGGGAGGGAGGAAGGAAGGAAGGAAGGAAGGAAGGAAGGAAGGAAGGAAGATTGCATTGCAACATGGAGAGGAACTTAATTTATATAAAAATTTTGTGGGTATTTACTACTTTTTGATGATTCATCTATTTCCACCAAGTAGATCATTAAGTCAATAAAATTGCCTCAAAATTTTCAAATCGTATAGGTCTCTGTCAACTTAGTGCTACCCGAAGATCCCAGGTCAAGGGGGCTGGGGTATAAATAGCAGTAATGGGTGCTGGTTACCTTAATTCACCCCAGCTGAGGCTCAGAGAAGTTAAATGGCTTAACCAAGGTCACACTGCTAACATATGGCAGGAACAAGATTTTAATCCAAAGGTGGATTCTTTCCATTATGCTGCAATGCTTTTCTAAATGTCTATTTCAATGAATGAATGAGTGACTGAAGGAAGGAACTACCCAGTCCCACAGGGTGTGGCCTTCCGTGCGTCCAGCAGTCTGGGGGTCTGGAAAAACACAGAAAGACTGCCTCACTCACCCATATGTCCCAGAGCTTGGCAGAAATGCAATCACAGTGCTCTGAGCCGGGATCCAATCTCTTCAAATGTCAAGCCACCTGATTAAAAATAGTCCTTTTGTCCTGTCTTCTTCTTCTCCCTCAAACAGATGCTGGAGCTCAGCCTTGCCCTGTGACTCACCTAATTTGCCTCTTGTCATTCATCTACTGTGGCTCTTAGGACCATAGAAACCTGGGCTGCCATCAAGGAAAGAGACAATTAATAAATGAGCTAGCGTGGGTAATACAGTGGGCCCATGTGTCTCATAGAGCCAGCTCTCAATAAAAGATAATGTTACTAACAGAAGGAGAAGCATTGGCGTTCATATTGCAGTATTATTACTATTTACTTGGCTGGTTATGTTAGTTGGCTAGGTTCTAAAGGTCATGAAGGAAGGATGTGTTCCAGGTTTCTCTCCTTGGCTTGTAAATGGCCATCTTCTCCCTGTGTCTTCCCTCTGTTTGTAGCTGTGTCCAAATTTCCTCTTCTTATAAGGACACTAGTCATATTGGAGTAAGGCCCGTTCTAAGGACCTCATTTGAATTTAATCACCTCTATAAAGACCCTATCTCCAAATACAGCCACACTCTGAACTCCTGCGGCTTAGGATTTCAACAGATGAACTTGGGGTGGGACACAATTCAGTCCATAACACTGCTGTTCCTATTTGCCATGAGAAGACTGCAGTGAAGTTTTTAAAGTCAAGTTTTAAAAAGCAATGCCAATGACTCAACATTTTAATCCCTAGGCCTCTATGGGCTCACATTTCCCTACATAAAAATAAGGAGTTTGCACCTGAAACCTATATAATTTTATTAACCAATGTCACCCCAGTAAATTCAAAACAGAATTTGGGCTGTCGGATTTCTCAGGGAAGTAGACACTGCAGGCGCCTGCTCTTATGCTACCCACAGACATGGACAAATTTAAAGTCTGTGCTCTGGCCTCCAAGTATATGTTCAGAGTCCGTAGAAGTGAGAATGTAATGGAGGATTCTTGGCTACGTGAGAATTAGGTGGGGTTTGAAGGATGGGTAAAATTTAGGTGAGGGGAGGGAAGGAGGCAGGGTTCCCAGACAGGGGCTAAATGTAAAGGATCAAAGGTAGAAAGCCCATTTTTCCCTCTGCTTTTGAGAGTCGAGCATATGCGTTCTCTATGTCCAGATTTGCCAAAGGAAATACCTACCATTCTGAGTGCACCCTTCAGACTCTGGTTGGATTTAGAGACCAGAGAGACGCAAGGGTGTCATGCCCCGTGTTGAAGTACCTCTCCATCCTTCAAGAGTGTGTTTCCTATGCCCATGTCTGTTCTTGCCAATTATCACACTAAGCTAATGGAGGCGAGTTAACAGGATGTGTCAGAGAGTTTTATAAAATTATCATGTCAACTCTCTTCCTGTCAGTGTGTATAGGGAAGCAGACAAGAAAATGATATTGTCGTTTAATAGTTCACTTTAGATCTTCATCTCTTATCACTCATCATTACTCCATATTAGTTGCTTGGTATTGGCAATCTCTGGCTGTCAGTTACTCCATACAGGATCTTGCTGAGCCCTTGGCTGGACACCTTTCATTAGGAAGCAATCGGAACCAAATTGAACTTGAGTGGATTAACTGGGACCATGCCCCCACCTCCAGCCAAGGTGCAGGCCACAAGGGACAGATGGAAAAGAACATGGGCTTTGAAGCCACATACACTTGAGTCCTGGCCTAGCCACTCGCCAGTCCTATTGCACTGAATGTACTTACCACCTCATATCTTTGAGTCCCAGCTTCCTAACATGCAACCCAGTGTTGCACAATCCTCTTTGGAATTGCTGCTAGGGTTTGAAAGGGATGGTGAACTATCTGACAGTCTTTGACATGGAGTCGGTGCCAATAAATGACTATCAGTATTTTTAATTAGTATAAATTGAGTGAGAGAAGATTTAAGGCACTAAACAAGATCAGGCCACCTATTCTTTTAAAATACTTCCCAATGTTCTCATTTTTCACATCATGAGGGGAGAGAAGGGCTGGACTCAGTTCCACTCAGCAAACAATCACTAGGTGCCTACTAGGAGCCAGGCATACTATCTACTGTGGGCCTGCAGAGAACAGCACGCTGGGGTCTCCTCCAGGCCTCTGAGCTCTCCGCGAACCCTCCAGCCACAGGAGCTCATGCTGCTCCCTCTGCTGGGAATGAATGGCCTTTCCTTTCTTTACCGTGTTGACCCACTCAGAACTCAATTCACACATGCCTTTCTCCTCCAGAAAGCTTTCCCTGGTGCTCCCAGACAGCTCCTGCCCGGCATCCTTACAGCTCTCAGCACAGCTGTCCCTGTGCATAGAAGGTGTGGCCTACGGGCTGCTCCTCTCTGCTGAAGATCACAAGCTCCAGGAGGGAGTGACCAGGTGTTTTCTTCCTGGTCGAATTCCCCAACCCCTGGCGCACTGAAAGGAGCCGGATGGGAAAGCTCAGAGAGAAAAGTCAAACATGTAAACAAACAAGTGCAAAACACTATAATTACACCTAAGCAGATGCAACCCAGATGCCACTGTGACACCACCTTATCCTTCCCTGAGCTCTCAGCTCAGGAAAAGGCAGCTCTAACTCCTACTTTCTCATCAACTGTCCTTGCTTTGGGGAGCTGCCAGCAGCCCCAGCGCGTTCTCTCACCATTCTACCCACTCTCTGCCCACTAGGAGGGAGGCTTCAGGACATCAGTCCCTTTATTTGTCTTTCTCGTTCTCATAACTACCAAAGCCCAGCACTGCGCCTGGTACATGGTGATGTGCAAAAATATGCTGAATAAATGAATGAATGGATTAGTAGATCTTAGCCACTGGGTTGATGGCAAATTCCACTGTTTCCAACCAAATAGGCATCAAAAGATACTGTGCCCTGGTCTCGATTGGTCGTCAGGGATTTGAGGAACTTCTCCCCTGCCATGGATGAAGATCTGCCAACCTGATGGAATTCCTCACATCATAACACCCATTCTCTTCCAGACACACAATCCAGAGGGCAAGAAGGGGCTTCTGAATTCACCTTCGCCAGCCCCTTCATTGCAGATGGGACAGCTGAGGCCTGGCTCCGAGCCACAGGAGGAAGAGTGTCAGAAGGAGCACTGGATTGGGAGTCTGAGCATGTGGGTACAGACCTTGGCTGCACCACTGAATCTCTGTGTGACCTTGGGCATGTCACTTCACCTCTCGGAGCCTCAACTTCCTAATCTGTAAAATGGGGATGACACCGCCTACCTATAAGGATGGTGGTGAGAATGAAAGGGGATCGAGCCTGTGAAAATATTTGAAAACTCTAAGGTCTGGACATTTTTTGGTCCACAAACTGGCCCCACACATGGAGGGCAAGGAGAGACTGCCAAGAGGCAGGCCACTTCTGATGGGGAGGTGGCAGGTTTAACAAGCAAAGGAACTTAGGAGGCTTGTCTCCCACAGAAGCAAGGCGAGTGGGTCTCTGTGCTCTCTGGCCAGAACCTCAACAGTTTCTACAGAGGCTCAGTCTTGTACACCGGCCAAAGCTCTCAACCACACAGTGTTCTCCAGGCGGCGACCTTGAAACTGGTTCCAGCCCTGGGAACAGGGGGCGGAGCGTACATTCCAAAGGGGGCGGGGCCGGGCTCCATTGCCCAGGTCCAGCTTCTGGGTCAACCTGCGGTCACATCCTCGCCAAAACGTTCAATCAATGACATCTTTCTCCATCATTATTGCCTTGGCACAAAGGCTTTGAGAGGAGATCTGGGAGGGAGTTTCAACTGCCTTCAGCTCCATGAACATATAGTGGACCCTGCAAAGTCCCAGACTTGGGCTTTGCCACACTGACCACAGACAGGTAATAGCAATAAAAGCCACTGTGTATTGACCTCCTGAAACGCTCCAGGCACCGTGCCTTGTGCTTTCAATACATTGTCTCATTTCCCCTCACAACAACCCTATTAACTGTGTTCAGTCATTTGTCCCTCTTTTGCAGGGAAAATTAAACCTCAGAGAGTTAAAGTGATTTTCCCAAGGCCACCCAGTTGAGTGTAGGGGCCAGAATGGACTGCTGATCCTAATGTAGCCACAGTCCCTGCTCTTAGCCATTACCCAGCATAAGCAACTACCAACCCAAAAAAGGCCAATGGTTTTTAAAAGGACTTCATATATTCAAATAGCCAATAAGCATAGGTAAAGTGTGCAACATCAAAAGTCATCAAGAAAATGACTAAATGAAATACCACTTCACATCCACCAGAATGACTACTTAAAAAAAAAAAGCTAACAACAGCCTGGCCCGTGTGGCTCAGTGGTTGAGCATCAACCTATGCATCAGGAGGTCACAGTTCAATTTCTGTCAGGGCACATGCCCGGGTTGCAGGCTCGGTCAACAGTAGGGTGTGTGCAGAAGGCAGCCAATCAGTGATTCTCTCTCGGCATTGATGTTTCTATCTCTCCCTCTCCCTTCCTCTCTGAAATCAATAAAAATATTAAAAATTAAAAATAAATAAAAAAGCTAACAACAGCCCCTGCTGCTGGCCCAGGGACCTAAGAGTTTCAAGTTCAATTCACGATCAAGGGCATGTGCCTAGGTTGCAGCTCAATCCCTGCCCCAGTGGAAGTGCATTCAGGAGGCAACCAATCAATGTGTCTCTCTCACATCGATGTTTCTCTCTCTCTCTCTCTCTCCCTCTCTCTCTCTCTCTCTCTCTCTCTCTCTCTCTTCCCTCCCATCTCCCCCTCCCTTCTACTCTCTCTAAAAATCAATGGGGAAAATATGTTGTTTTGAAAATACATTGATTGCTTATACTACTCCTATGGGGGGAAAGGTCTAGCAGTTTCTTATACAACTAAACATATACTTACCCTATGACCCAACAATTCCACCCCCAAATATTTACCCAGGATAAAGAAAACATACATTCACAAAGGACTTACACAGAAATTTTCATAGTAGCTTTATTCATAATAAATTAGGCCAGGTGTTTCTCAATAGGAGACTATAATCAAATTGTGGAATATCCATACAATGGCATACTACTTAGAAAAAAAAAAAGAATAATCTGCTGATACAAGCAACAACATGGGTGAATCTTAAAAAACAGTACATTGAGTAAAATAAGCATAGACAAAACAGTATACGCTGCATGATTCCATTCATGTAAAATTTTAGAACAGAAAGAATCATTCTATGATGGAAAAATTTGCCTGGGGGTGGGACCAATTGGGAAGGGACTTGAGAGAACTCTCAGGGGTGATGCTAATGTTCTATATTATGATAAGGGTTAAGGTTACATATAGGTGTGTGCATCTGCCATAATTTGGCTAATACATTAAAGATTTGTGCAGTTTGCATCAAAAGAAAAATCTCTAAACAAAAAATTAGGGGGGAAATATATAACCAATACCATTAACGACTAATCACTCCAAGAAGGGCTAATATGTTCACAGTTCTTTTCATGGTGTGATAATAGACATCAGAGGAACTATCCCAAAATATCTTTCTCTGCAGACCTACGAGAATGACTACAGTTCCAAGAACGAAGATGAATCAATTTTTAAATCACAAACACAGGAACAAAACTATCCATAGACAAAGGTCTCCCACCTGACCACCACAGTATAATGCCACAGGGGCTACGCCTCACCCCCGATCCATTTCTTTCTCTTCCTGGGCTTTGGGTATGGCTCATGAGAACCTCCCTGGCACAGGCAGCCACCTTGCCTTCTCAGTGCCCAGCCCACACCCAACACCTGCTAATTATAAGAAACAACATATGGCAGGCAGCCCGGCTGCAGACCCCGCCGGCTCTCCTGACTTGCAGCCCAACCGTGGAGGCAGATTGCATGCTGAGCCGCCGGGATCGAAAAGGTGTCATTAGAAAATGATTCATATTCCTCAGCCTTAATGAGGACTCACACTGAGGGCTTCCAATTACCCAATCGATGGCTGGAGTGCTGCTTCCAGCCAGCGGCTCCTTGCTTTTCTTTCTCTTCTTTAACGATATGTGCAAGAGGGTTGGCTGCACTCTTTCCCTCCCCTTCGTGGCCTCCTCAGGCCCCGAGGAGGAAATCAAACCAGAGAAACATCTCAGGAAGTCTTCTGGTTCAGATGGATGAATCCTACATGGTGGAGACTGAAGGCAGAAATATCCAGATGAAGTCCATGCCTAGAGAAGGGCCAGCTCTGTGAGGTAACATGTGGCCTGGGACCCGTCATTCAAAGACTGGGGCAAGAGTAATATAAAAAGACAAGGGGAGCCCGGCCAGGGTGGTTCAGTGGTTGAGTGTCGACCTAAGAACCAGGAGGTCACGGTTCAATTCCTGGTCAAGGCACATGCCCGGGTTGAGGTCTTGATCCCCAGTGTGGGGCGTGCAAGAGGCAGCCAATCGATGATTCTCTCTCATTATTGATGTTTCTATCTCTCTATCCTTCTCCCATCTCGTCTCTCTCTAAAAAAATTCAATAAAAACATATTTTTTAAAAAGATGACAGGACAACACATACAGGTTCTGATGCTGGAAAGAGCTGGTCATGTCTGAGGGCTCACGGGTGGACTATGTGTGGATAGTTGTGAGAGTGAGAGGATGTGACACTTGAGAGACTTGGGAGCTGAGAGGAGGCTGAGGGAAGAACATACCGAGGCTTTGGGCTCAGTCTGAGCTTGGATCCCTGCTCCCCCGACTCCCTTTGCACGTGGCATTTATGGGATGAAAATTACTATGAGTCCACTCATATCCACCATCCCCATCTGCAATAGGAATAGATTTGTGGCAAAGATGCAGCTGCCCAGCCTGGGACTCACACATGGCATCTCCTAGCCCTCCCTGAAAATGAAACATCTTGTCAAAAAATATATAAGTGGATGTGTGTATGCATGTGTAACTTCCAACCCAGGTCAATAAAACCCTGTTATGTGTGGCCTTCCTGTATTTATGATTTACTGCCTACTGGGAATGGCAGTATGGCCCGAGGGGATGGCACACCACTAATAACCCTAAAGAAGTTGAGACCATGAATGACCATGTAAGCCGAGCTACCTACCTGCCTGAAATAGTCACCCAGGTCTCTGACATCAGAGAGAATTAAACTTCTTTGTTCTTTAAACCCCTGAATTGGAGGGTTTCTTTGTGATATCAGCCTACTCCAAGTAATACTGTGTAGCAAATATTTTAACCTCTGTGTATTTCAGTTTCTTTATCTACAAGGAAGAGTCCCTTCCAACCAAGGCTCTTAGAAGAAATAAGCCCTGACATCAACAAGAGGCCCAGCACTCACTGAGGAGGGGCTCAATGAGTGTGTCCTGTTCACCACTTTGGCTCAAGCAATCTCTATGCCAGACTCCGATTAGACCCTCTTCCACCTCCCTGCCCCAGGATCTGCTCCACAGCTGCCTCCTCCTGCTGATTTCAGTAGAGACAGGGCTTGTCATCTCACACAGAATTCTGCATCTCTGCTGTCACCTATTTTTTATCTGTCTACAGCTGCAGCCAGACAATTGATCTCTTTGTTCCAGCACGGCTGTCCCTCCAGGCTCAGAACTCTTTGTTGATTTCTCTTTATCACTGCTTTCCGGAAAGCCAAGTGGAACTCACACAACTTTGAAGGACTTCCTTACAGGTTGCTTTGTGAGTTGACCGGCAGCTCAGCTTAGTGCAGTAAAAATTAAAATGCGTGGAGTGACTAGAGTCCTTGCCTGCTAACCTTGAAAGGCCCTTGTTAGAACATCTCTTCCAGTCCCTTTGTAATACAGATGAGGAAACTGAAATCTAAAGATGAGTAAACTCCCAAGGTCACATGGTAAAGGAAGCAACCCAGGAGCAGAAGCCATCAAATTCACATGTAGCCAACTCTTATTTTTAGTCTTCGATAAATCCTGACCCATGGACAATGTCCCCAGAAACAAGTAAGAGTTGGGCTGATGAAAACCACCTCCTCTGATTTAAAGAACATAAGCCCTAGTTTGTAAGGAGTATTATTTCCTGTGTCTCTAAGACCCAAGCTCAACGATTGCTAAAAATGAACCCTTCAGATCCAGACCACTGGTTCGCTTTATAGGTACTTTGTACTGCCTCCTATGTGCCAGGCACAGTGCACAGCACTGGAGACTCATTGGCAAGCAAAACCAGCGATGGCCTCAGCCTCACTGAGTCCATCTTTAATGGAGGGAATGGGAACTTATGAAAAGAGGAATTGACCTGATGTGGAGACAGGGAAGCATTCCCTAAGGAAGGGATCCTTTGAGCTGGGAGGGCACTTCATGATCTGCTTTCTGTCCCCATGTTCACTCATTTACCCAGTCCCTCACTCAACAAGTACAGCATGCAAGGCACTAGAGATATTGCAGGCCAATCTCCCACCATGATAGTTTTACATTTTCCCTATACTTGACTTTCACTTTCTAGCCTCCCCAATTGCCACAGCTGGGCTCCCATGTATATTCTTTTATCATCTCATCTCCCAGGGTTGATTGAACCTGCTCCTTCCACATCTGGTCATATTCCTAAGCATAATCATCTGTCCATGGATCAGATGTATGTGCTACACCGGGCCAGTTCTCAGTACAATCTCCTGAGAGAAGCAACTTTCACACTAAAGTGAGAATGACTGATACCCAGATCACATGAGCAAAGTCTGGAAGAACTGAGAGTGCTTCAATGGGAGAAGAAAACATCCATGTCTGGTTAAGGACTTCCGATATGTGAATGACTGGGAAACAAGAGCTCAAACTGCTTCTTATGGGGTAGGAGTCATAGAAGATTAATTTCAATGTCCTTAGCATTCAGAGCTGTCTAGCAATGAAAGAGACTTCTTCCTGAGGTAGTGAGCTCCTTGTCACTGATGGTATTTAGGCAGAAAGTAGCTAGTCACTTATTGAGACTGTTTGGTTAGACAGTTTCTATGGACTCTTATAGTCTTAGAACTTATTATTCTTTAATTACATTCTTAGCATTAATTTAGAACTAAATTCTTAATCTTCCTTCCAGAACCTACTCCTTCCACAGCCTCTCCCATCTCAGTTAACAGAACTCAATTCTTCCTTCTAGTTGTTCAAGACAAAAACCTTGGAATCCTCATTGATGCCGTTCTTTCTTTCACACCCAGAACCCAATATATCAGGAAATCTTATGGTTTGACCTTCACATACATCTAGAGTATGACTAGTTCTTGCTATCTTCATGGCTGCGACCCTGGTGGAAGCCACTAATACCCATTGTATTAATCTAAGTTCTTCAGAAAAACACCATCTATAATAATAAAAGCATAATATGCTAATTAGACTGGACTTCCTTCCAGGCGTCCTTCCGGATGACCTTCCAGACTAAGCCGGGGCTGCGAGGGCCCAGCCCCTTGCACAAATTTCGTGCATCAGGCCTCTAGTATTTACTATAAGAAGCTAGCTCACACAATTATGGAAGCTGAGAAGTCAAAGATCTGCAATTGACAAACTGGAGAGTGAGGAAAGCTGATGGTATATTTCAAGTCCAAGTTCAAATCCAAAGACAAGAGAAGATTGATGTCCCAGCTCCAAAACAGGCAGAGAGAAAGGATTCTTTCTTACTCAGTCTTTCATTCTATGTAGGCCCTCAATGGATTGGGTAAGACCCACACACATTGGGTAGGGCAATCTACTCTATTCAATCTATTGATTCAAATGTGAGTTTAACCCAAACAGCCTCACAGACAAGTCCAGAATAAAGTTTGTCCCAGTTCAGTTTCTGGGCACCTTGTGGCCCAGTCAAGTTGACACATAACTTCACCATCATATCCACCCACTCCATTGAGTACAACACCATATGTAAGGCCCCAAACATACATAGACCCAGTCCTCAAGGAGCTAACAGTATGGTAAAAGAAAAAGATATGGATTAAATTATCATACAGAGGTAAGTTTATAATTATAAGAAATGTCAATGGGATGACTCTGGTCCTATGAAAGGCTAATTTTATTAACTTGGTAGCATCAAGAATGTTTTAACTATACCCAATAATCTCTCATGTAGTTATAGAACTGTAAGATGTTTAATTAGACTTCACAAGCTCATATCATTCTCCCAGAAACCTGGTGATGTGGGAGATACAAGGATCCTGATCTCCATTTTATAGACGAAGTAAACTAAGACTTAAAAAGGTAAACTGAGGTCCCCCAAGCCACACAACCAGAAAAAGAATGGAACTGATAGTCAAGCAAACAACCAGGACTCTTGCACTGTCTCTCCTGCGGGTGTGTAAGCACAAACTTTAATTCAAAAGCTGTTCCAGGCATATTAGGTGACTTGGCAATGAAACATAGGTGCCATTATTGACCAACTGACCAATGCATGGGAGGCCCGTAACATTCTAAGCCAAGCTGGATGCAGAGAGGGAGGTTTGCACAAAGATTTTGTCAATTCCAAAACTACAGTTATTTCCCACACTAACTCAACAATTTTCCCAACCCCTAGTATACACACATCCATATAGATTTGCATGATGGGGAGAAGAAAGGAAACTAAAAAAATAAATTAAAAAGCAGCTAATTTTTTTGACTTTCCCAAAAAGCCCTACCTTGTTCTGGAAACACCCAAGGAAGCCTGAGTCATTCTGAATTCAACATGTTCTATACCAAATCAGAAAACAGATATTCTTCACCCTGCCACCTATAGTCTTACTATAATATGGCTGTGACCAGGCCCAAGGTTTAGAGGCCTCTTTGTTAACAAGAATACTGTAACTCAGTTAATTAGGCAGTCAAGCAACAAAGGGAAGTCATTATGTAGATGTCCAGCCTTTCAAAGCCAAGAGGCCCTAAGATAATGTCAGCCCTCTCTCTAGCAGCAAATGGGAAACAGAGCTAGGTTTGAGCAGTTTGCACTCATTCTCATTTAATGTGAGAACCTTGCATGTTTCATTAGATTTTCTGCATCGTGTTTTCTCCTTTACAATGGACACTCGGAGGTCTTAAGGAAGACTGGCAAGAGGCAAGGAGTGGATTGCAACTCAGGCCTACATATTTTGTTGTTGTGGTTTTGGTTTGGGGGGTTTTGTCATTGTTGTTTGCTATAACAACAATTAACTTAAGTCTCCCTCTGAGGCCTTGGAAGCTGAAGTTCAGGAGGTTAAATGACCCCAGTTTCCACAAGTGTTTTTTTCCCACTATACAACACCAGAACATTCTTAATTGTTTGAATGGCTGGGTACCTGGCCTAAACCATGGTCCTTATAGCTATTTTAGGTTCATTTGGGATTCTTGATCTTAGTCTCGTAGCTCAGCTCATTCCTCTCATGAATGCCTCTCCAGTGGTCTTGGGACATAAATTCCCAGCTCCAGCTTGACCCTATGAATCCCACTGGCCAGGTCAGGCTCCCTCTCCTCTTCCATAAAAGGGGAAATGTGGACACGGGGCAGCTTTTTGTAGTTAATTCGCTTCTTCACCTTGGGGTAAATTCTGCATTTGGCAATACACGCACAACAAATGAGTTTTTGAGCTCAGGGAAAATAAATAAATAAGTACAAGTCTTGTCATTAAACCGATGGTATGAGTCGTAATTAAAAACCACCATTATGCCATTTCAACAAGAACACTCCGGCCGTCATTAAGCTAAAGCAGAATTCCTTCAGGGAGAAATTATTTCTCTTTTGATTTCTGTCAGAATGGCTTTGACTTTGCGGATACATCTACAAAATGGTGTCTCCGGGCTCCCCCTCTGCAGCCGCCCTCAAATAAAGGCTTCGAACAGATGAAACCCGATTAAAGATTCACTTCAAATTAACTTGCCCTGCTTATTTCTCCTTTGTAATCTTCATTATTACTTTAAGGGGGAAAAAAATAGAAAGAAAGCAAACCTCCCTGGATCCACACATAAATCTTCATAGTAGCCACTCAACAATATTATTAATGCCCCTGAATATTCCAGCAAAGTACCAGACACTTATGCAATGGCAATTTATTGAGAAATCAAGCCAATCTATTATTTTATGTTGTTTTATTCCAGTGAGAGGGTGAGCTGGATGGCGATGAGAAAGAATGCAACATTCACAAGTGCTGATGTTCTGGTAGAAGCAAGGTCGTGATAGGAAAGAGGTAGGAAAGGGGATTGACCTCTGAGTGCCTGCATGGTGCTCTGGGCTTTATAGCCAGGTTCTCAGCTGGGCATGGGCTGGGCTTCAGATTGCTTGTGGTGGGTGGAGGTGGAAGATAGTCCTCCCCATTCGCAACTCAAAAAGGTTGAGGAGCAACTTGGGAAGAGGACCCTGGCCAATAGGTAATCGAGCATATTTCAGACATATGTGATGAGTGAGAATGCCCCACCAGGGTCGTATTAGAAGAAGGAACAAGGACTCCTGGGGAGATCCAATAAAAGAGAAGGCAGAGGCTAACATTGCAAATCAGATTCAACAGAAAGTCATGAGCATCAAAAGGAAGGACAGTCTAGTTACAGGGAGGAAGAAGATGAGCCTTTCTGTGCACTTCAAGAAAGTGACTTGAAAGGTGAGCATCACTAAATGCTGTATGTAGCACTTTGAGTCTCAAGTAACATAGTTAAGTGACAGCCCCACCAAGCCGACTACAAAAGAAATGTTTGTCATGTTTCATGACATACCACCTCAGCCTCTGGGCATGAGGCACATTGGCATTTCCAATCCACCAGCATTGGATGTTTCTGGGCTCTAGGGTTACTGCACCTGAGCATCAGTGATGACTTGGAACAGAGCCCGGGCCTCAGTGTGGCATCTCAGTGAACTCTTGGGCCCAAAGCAATGGATTCCTGGCCTAATGAGGTATGGAAGAGAATGAAAAAGTTTTATTACTAAACCCTGAGACACTTAGGGTTCAAGCAACCAAACTGTGGGGCCACCTAACTGAGCATCCTTCCTCTTACTTCCCAGACGTGGATCTTTGGTATCAGAACTCAGAAGTGTCATTTCCAGTTTCAGCAGCTTTGAGGAGTGACAGAGTTTTGACTCTTCTGAAACCTAGATGCTGAAAGGCTATAACTGAGGATACAGGCCATTTAAAGCAGCATTCTATCACACTGTACCTGGGATGACATAGAGAAAAAACAAGTTTAAGACACATATGGATGTCATAAACATTCATGAAATTATTTGGGAAGGGTAGTTCTTTCCATAGTCAAGAACCCATATTTTATTTTGTTTTTTAATAATATTTTATTTTTCAGTTACAGTTAATGTATAATATTATATTAGTTTCAGGTGTCCAATAAATCTTAGTACTCATCTGACACCACACATAATTATTACAATATTATTGACTATATTCCTTATGCTATACTTTACATGCCCATGACTATTCTGTAACTACCAGTTTGTTCTTCTTAATCCCTTTACATTTTTCATCCATCCCCGAAACCTCCAATCTGGCAACCACCAGTCTGTTCTCTGTGTCTATGAGTTTGTTTCTGTTCTGCTTGTTTATTTTGTATTTTAGATTCCACATATAAATGAAATCATGTGACATTTGTCTTTCTCTGTCTGATTTATTTCACTCAGCAGAGTACCCTCTAGATCCATACATATAGTTACAGATGGCAAAATTTCATTCTTTTTTATGGCTGAGTCATATTCCATTGTCTATATGCACCACGTCTTCTCCATTCATCTATTGATGGACAGTTAGATTGCTTCCATATCTTGATTATTGTACATAATGCTGCAATGAACACATGGATGTATATGTCTTTTTGAATTAGTGTTTTGGGTTTCTTTGGATAAATACCCAGAGTGAAATTGCTGGTCCTTCCTTGTCTCCTGTTATAGCCTTTGTTTTAAAGTCTATTTTGTCTGGTATAAGCAATGCTACCCCAGCTTTTTTTTTTTTTCATTTCCATTTTCATGAAATATCTTTTTCCATTCCTTTACTTTCAGTCTGTGTGTGTCTTGATCTAAAGTAAGTCTCTTGTAGACAGCATATGCAAGGGTCTTGTTTTGTTATCTATTCAGCCACCATATGTCTTTTGACTGAAGCATTTAATCTATTTGCATTTAAAGTAATTATTGATATTAACCCTAACCCCAGATTTTAATTTTAATGTGACTTTACCTGGTACCCACAAATGGATTAAGCCCAAAACATATGCATTTTTCCCACTTAGAAAAAACCCTGAGAAAAGGGTATTGTTGGGGTTTTTATTTAAATTTAATATTTAATTAAAATTTTTAATTTAAAATAGGAGAACAAGTTTGGGTACAGGTTCAGCTAGATTACATGGTCAGTCATACAGCTGGTAAGGGAAACTGGATTCCCATTCCACAGTCCGTGCTCTTTCTCTGCTTCCATATTTCCATGCTGCCTTTCAAAGTATGAAGGAAGGGCAATGCTATTGGAACAACATTCAAAAAGGAAGGTCACAGATGACAGATATAATTGGGGAGGAGGGAGTACCCAGGAGGCCTGTAAGGTTGATTAGCCTTAAATGAAGAGGTGAAAACTTGTTCTGAAGGACCACTGATGCTGTAGATGATGGAGACTGGAACTTATGTTGAGCTCAAGAGCTGTTATAAGGACATCACATCAGAGTTAAAGTAACTTTCCCAAAGGCATACAATTTGTAGATAGTGGAACCAGGATATCAATCCAGACCACATATATCTACAAATCCAGACCCACGTGCTTGAGTGTCATGGCACAGGGTCTCTCAGGTAACTGTCGGAGATTCTTTAAACTAAGATGGAAGTCAGGAAAGGACATGGAGATATTATAGGGAAAGGGCGGGAGGGCCAAGATTTAAAGATAGAAGTAGCCGAAACTGGTTTGGCTCAGTGGATAGAGCGTCGGCCTGCGGACTGGGGGGTCCCAGGTTCGATTCCGGTCAAGGGCATGTACCTGGGTTGCGGGCACGTCCCCAGTGGGGGGTGTGCAGGAGGCAGCTGATCGATGTTTCTCTCTCGTCAATGTTTCTAACTCTGTCTCTCTCCCCACCTCTCTGTAGAGAATCAATGGAATATATTTTAAAAAATAAATAAATAAATAAAGATAGAAGTAATTGTGGCTGTACTCACATCAAACCTCACCATCTCCCTTATCACTTCTCTGTCTCTTCATCTTGTCTCTCCACCTTTCTGTCTTCCATATGGAGAACAATACACTGGATCCAACCAGAGGGAGTGGTAGAAGGGAAGGCCAGGGACCATGTCATGAAGAGCCTCAAATGCCAGCCTGACCTGAAACTGGTAGGTTGATGGAGCATGATTAAAGGGTTATAATCAAAAAACATAAAAATCGCCTTCTAAAATGATCCTGAAAATTGCCCATATTTACAAGCAGCCAGTGTGGCCAACTTATGAAGGTAAGGAAGACCTGGCTGCCCTGAGGCTTCACGTTAAAGGACACCAGAGAGTTCAGTGAACAAGTTAAGTCCTGCCTGTGACTTTCCATGGTTATCTCATAGCCACTAGGCTGTTAAAATTTGTTAATACCTCATTAAACCAACCCAGCACATTCTCTCTGCTCCCTCTCTTATCTTCTAGGGAGGGCAGCTAAGTTATGCTCCATGGGCCTTAGACCTACTGAATCCCATTACCCACTCCAGTCCCATAAAACTACCACCTTATTACTTCCACCTTAAACCCAGGAGCCATATCTGCATCTTAATTTAAGAGGGTTGAAGGATTCAGAGCCTGTTTGAGCCTGAGCAAAATATCTGCTCTTATATAAGACACCAGAGCAGAAAGATTGCATAGAGATCCCTGGATCCCATTTGCTCAATTATCAATGGGAAGAGGCCTGGAGGGTGAAGGAATTTTCTCACATCAATCTCAGAGACCAACAGCTAAACACATACAACCCATTCTTTTTCAGGGTAGTCTCTTCCCTTTGTTAATCAATAACTTCTTTTCTTTAAGAAAATAAATAAAAGCAGTTTATGCATCAGAAAACTGGAGTTCATCCTTGACCCCTCTCTCTCCTTCATGCTATGGGAGAGAAGAGGATATAATAGAAATAACCTGATGTATGTGTTGAAATTCTGAAAAGAAGGACAAAATGGGTCAGGTGATTAGAAAGATAATGATGGCACCAACTAGAAGAAAAAAAAAAGAAAACCAAGTTTTAGGAGAAGATGATAGATGCTGTGTTGGACTTACTGAGGTTGACAGATCTCCAGACATCAGCTAGAGATGACCAGTAGGTAATTGGTTATGTTATGTGGAAGTCTTTAGGAAAATACATATGACCTACGACTTAAAAAGAGTTGAAATCAGGAGGATAAAATGAGGAGTAAGAAAGGTCACATGCAGAGTATACAACTCTGAGAAACATTAATTAGACATGTAGAGGCGGAAGGAAAATAATACCCAAGGTGACAGAAAGAAACTGACCAAGCAGCATGCGAAGATCCAAGAACCAGGTGTCATAGAAGCCAAGGGTCATGGTATTTCAAGGCAGAGACAAAATCAACAGTATTGAATACATTGACAAGGTCTAGCATGGGAAATAAACTCGACCTCACAAAGAAGATGCCATTGAGCATCATAAGAGCTTTCCTGGAGCGCTGGGAGGGAAGCCTAATTACACGGACTGAAAGCAACAGAGGTGAGAAATGAAAGAAAATAAGAATAGACAACACTTTCAAAGCTATTGTATGAGAGATTTTCAAACCAGCAAGAGATCTTATTTCACAACATTCATTCCCAACTCCCTCTCTGCACGACACCAAAAAAAAAAAATCAGCAAAATGAAAGATATTTTATGAGAAATGGAAATGAGAATGGATGGGGAGAAGCCAATAAAGGGATACATTAACAAGGCAGAAATAAAAAGAAGGAAGAGACAAAATCTAAAAGATGGTGAGTCTTACCGAAAACCTACCTCATATATCCAGCCTGGAGGAGATGAGATGATGATGATGAATGCATCTGAAGAAAGCTGGGAAGGAGGAGCATGGTGATCTCAGTTTTTTTCAATGAATTTTAAGAGTCAGAATAGGCTAAATTTAGCTGCGGTGGGGTGATGGCCCCAGTATCTCAGTGGCTTAACTTCTCTCTCACTCACACTGAATATGGTGATTGGGTGCAAGGGTCCTTCATATAGTCACTTGAAGACCAGGTAATGGACCTCAACTCCACCATACTCAAATAATTGGCACTGCACTGAGAAGGAAACATGGTGAATTCCACATCTGTTCTTAAAGTCACTGCTTGCATTTCATTGGCCTAACTTAAGGTGAGTGAGAGACATGAGCAAGCCTAACTGCAAGGTGAATGGAGACATGCAACCCTAGCATTTGTCCATGAAGTGGAGAGCTAGAAATGTTTGGTCAATTGCATAGATGGTTATTACAATGAGGTGTGATTTCTACAGAATCAGGGACGTTAAATGGGATTTGGAAGAGTCTTTAAAGAAATTAGAAGAGAGATGATTTAAAGCAAATAAAAGGATTGATAAATCACCTTGATAGCACAGCTGAGTTTAACATCCATAATTTGTGGCACTGCCAATCTCACCAGTTGTGTGATCTTTAGCAAAACGTATCCCCGCTCTGAAGCTCTGTCTTCTGATCTGTGAAGCAGGAGGGTTGGATCAAATGGCTTATAAGTTTCCCTATCGAATTCCAAGATTCATTACTTGAACAGTGAATATGATGCTATTGAAATATCATGTCACTTAACCACCAGAAATAGATCTTATAGGGGGAGTTGGGTGTCCCAGATGCCTTTGGTGGTACACACATGCTGTACCAGCGTTTATGTCATGGGGTCCTGCCATATTTAATAGGCAAGATAGAACCATTCCTTTCCCACTTTAACAGATGCAGATGCACTATAGATCCAGAGGTCAGTAGATTTGATTCTCTTTTTTTTTCTGTTCCCACCACTAGTCCAGTTCTCTGTCCAATTCACTGCTGGTGGATGGAGTCACATTGTGGGATTGGGTGGAGGAGGAGGGAGTGTGGGAGACAGAAGGAGGAAGGAGGGGAGGAAGAAGGGGAGGTGTTAATAGAACAGAGGCAGGCAATGATGAATTAAGGGAGCAGACATTAATTTTTCATTTTGACAGATTATCGTCCGTCAGAAGGCAGAGGAGACAGCTCTTGTGCCCAGAGAGGAGGCACTTGCTGTTTGTAATGCAGACTTCTGCTTTCATGGGTTGGTGTGGTTTCTTCTGGAATTAGGTAGTGGGCACCCACAGAATGAAAAATGTATGACAATCTATAATTTCCATGCTAGAAGATAAATAATAAACTAAATCCTGTCCTTCAAGTGGCCCTTGGTTTTTCTTAATCCCCTGGGTGATAAATCTGATTTTGCAACAGCATTTAGTATACACCGATTTTCTCAGGAGGGAAACTATTTTAAACGCTTTGGATATAAATAGACTCTCCTGGGCATTGCCTCACCCAAGATCTCAAGATACAATGGTCCTGTTAAAGTGGCTTCACATTAAGACTGGCATTAATTAACGGAGGATGTCAAGCAGGCATTCTGCAAACCAACACTGATTCTGTAACGCTTTGAGTTTAACGAATAGAAACTTGAAATGCCAACATGGCAGTGCAGCTAGCTTCCATAGAAAGAACACTGGAAAGGTTGATTTTGTTGGGTACCACGGAAATGCCTTCCTGGATGCTGACTAAGAAAATGCTGGCAAAGGCGTCACGTTTTAATACCTCCGTTGCCTCAACTACAAAGTGAGCATGATAGTAGTTTAAAGGAGTCAGTTAGATAATGAGTGTAAAACAAATATTGACACAGTGGACTGTCATTAAGGGATAGTGTCATTAAAGTGCTGGCATGCAATGGATTGTGTAGTAATAAACAATTCCTGGGTGCCCACTGTGTCCCTGACCCTGTTTGAAGCCCTTTAAATGTATTAACTCCTTTAATCCTCACCTCCACTGTGGGAGGTGGGCATTACCATTTTTCCATGTTGCTACTGAGGAAACGGAAATACAGAAAGAATAGGTTACTCATCAAAGCAAGTAGGCAGCCCCAAGTGGTGGAGTGGCGGTGCTGAGATTATTCATGGACTGAATTATTATTGATATTCCTTCTGTGGGCCAAGTATATTCCAGGAGTGGGGATGAAATGGATGAAACAGGAAAAACAATCCCTACGTTCATAGAGCTTATGTTTTAGTAAAGGGGATGAAGACAATAAACAAAATAAGTAATACCCTATGCCACCTGTAGGGAGGCAATAAGTGTTTAGGAGAAAAATAAAGCAGAGAGGGCTGATAGAGAATTGGAGGCCAGGACAGGGGGTAGCAAGAATGCTACCATTCTCATCGTTGTCATTTTTAATAGATTAGAACACAGGACATCTGTTTCCAGAACTGGAACACTTACTCAGTCTGCTACCTTGTTTAGGGGGAGAGCACAGGTTTGGGAATGAGATCTATGCTTTGAATCCCATCTCTACCTTGTATTCTCCTTGAAACTTAATGTAATTTGCTTAATCTCCCCATGCCTCGGCTTCTCTGTCTGCAAAATGAAAATATCCTTCAAGACAACCCCACATCCTCTGCCTTTGAGGGGCTCTGGGTCTGTAAACTGGCTCAGGTCTTGGACTTGATTGAGAGACCAGGACTCTCTGTTGTTATGATTTGAGTTAGACTTGTGTTCACTTGACCAAAAACTTTTCTGTTCATACATCTCAAGTAAGAATTTAGTAGACTTCTATCTCTCTCACTTATAGGACACCTTGATTAACTAGCCAATGCCACAGGTCTGCGAGACTCAGACTCTACCAATTAGACTCTGCTTTTGGCTCCTCTGTCCAGTACAGTGACCACACTCTTCTTGCCTTGGAGGTTGAGTGACTCCACTTAGCCCCTGCCACCTTGGGACCCAATGACCGACCTCCACTGCATTTAGGTTTCCCAATTCAGTGGCTGTGGTTCCCTGTCCTAAATAGAAGAGTGATGTCAGAGTTCTTCAAGGATGCTGGTGCTCCTCTCTCAAATTTATTTCTCAAAATAACAGTAAAGGGTATGTCTTTTGGACTCTCCCAGTGAGTTCAGTAGGTCTTAAATGTGACAAATGCACTATAACATCCCAATTTCCCTAAATCTCTGAATCCAAAGAGATGGGGCATTTCCCGTCCATTCATGGTGGAACATCTTTTGATCCATGTTTCAGCCAACCAACCAAACTGTTAGAGCTCTTTCTGACTCTCTGAGCCACAACATTAAATGCAGAATCTCTGCTTCTGGGGCATGTCAATCAATTAGGCCTAATCCAAAAGTTATCTTCCTTCCAGCATTTTCCCACACCCTTAATATCCATTCCTACACGTGTTCCTCAGATTTCTGTTTGTAGAAATGAGAAAACTCAAGTAAGTCTTTTGGAGGGTAACAAGCCTCCTCATGAGTCACATTTGTACCTCACCTTGAGGTGTCTATTGGGCCATGACTGTTATTATAGGTCTATATGCCAAGAGGGGTGGCAGGAATGGGTCCTGAGGAGAATCAGCATTATCTTACATGGCCACTGCCTCAGGGAGGCCGTTACCATTTCCTCAGACAATACAGGGTTAACCCCCTCAGGTGGAGGTGGAAAGGCTGACATCACTGTGGGTGGGGAGACCTCTTCCACTGGCAAAGAAGACTCATCAGAATTTAGGGGATCAATGCCCCCAGCTTCATCAGGGTCTTCCTACATGGCCCCATTCCCACATAGAGGATCCCATTCATTCCCAATCAATTCCTTCATCAATTCCTTCACATCCTGCAAGGCTGGGAGTTCAGCTTGCGTTGCAATTCAGCCAATCCGGGGGATGAAGTCCTGCATTTGATTTTCAGCAATTTCAGCCCCGCAGCTACAGGAGAGAGGGTTCTCCCTCAGGGCACCTGGAAGCTCTTAGGTCATTTATGTGGCATTGGAATCCCGGAGCTCATCTCTCACAATTTGTCCAGCAACATTAGGAGCAACAAACCAATGTCATTATATTCTAAAAACATTCAAAGTATCACATACAGACTGACCTAGCTGCTTCCCTCCTATCAGTGACTGATTAGGAGTATCCAGTGCAGATACTCCTGGTATCTGCAATAATGACACTAACAGCATTAACTTCCTGGACTCTCAGTGCTCTCTTTACTACCGGAAAGAGTCCTTGGTGTCTTTAAATCTAATCATATTAGAGGTTCAATTCCAGAAACCCCTGAACCAATTCAGAAAACTCATCCTTAAAATTCTGTCTTTCTCAAACCAGTCTCAGTACCAGAGAAAAAGAACTAATAGGATATATAAAGAGAGTGTAAAAGGAAATTTATTGTGGGAATTGGCTCACACAGTTATAGAGCCTGAGATATACCACAGTATGTCATCGGCAAGCCAAGGACGTAGGAAAGTCAGTGGTCTGATTCAACCCAGGTCCCAAGGCCTGAGAACCAGGAGAGCCAGTGGGTATAATACCCAGTACAAGGCCACAGGCTTAAGAACCTGGGCGAAGGGGTTGCCACTAGTGTAAGTATCAAAGTCTACAGGCCCAAGGACCAAGAGCTCCAATGTCCGAAGGCAGGAAAAGATAGACATCCCAACTCAAGAAGAGAGAATTCACCCTTCCTCCACCATTTTGCCCTCAATAGATTGGTTGACACCCATCCACATTGGTGAAAAAGATCTTTTTTACTCAGTCTACTGAATCAAATGCTAATCTCTTCCAGAAACACCCTTATGGACACAACCAGAAATAATGTTTACCAGCTGTGTGGGCATCCTTTAGCCCAGGCAAGTTAACACATAAAATTAGTATCACAGGCAGTAATGAGCCCTTCCTCATCTCTTTCCTTCGTAGCTCCTGATTTGGGACACACACCCTTACAGAGTCAGAAGCACAATGGAGGTTGGGAAGCTGGAAAATTTTTCCAGGTAATCTAAGAGAAGCAGCTGATCAACCCCCATGCGGCATCCTGGGATTCTTCTCAGCTTACCTGCCAAAGGAGAGGTGCCTACTCCAAGGTCAGGAGCAGCAGCATTTTCCTTTCCTCTGTGCTCTCACCCAGTGCTGTGGCTCCATCTGCCCTCCACACACCAGTCACTCCCAAACGTATACACTCAGCCAGACTCTGCCTCGACCTACACACTCACCCAGCCAATTTCCCCCTGGATGTCTTTTAGGTGTTTCAAGTTCAGCAAGTCCCAAATTAAACTCCTGCTTTAGCCCTTTAAGCAAAAAACTGCACACCAATAAGTCATTTCTAATTTCCAAGGAAGGAAGTTACAGTTGGATTATTCTATAAATTACTGTGTTTCCTGGCAATCTGCCATCGCCCATGTTGGCCACCCAGGAGGAAAACACCGGTGCCTGCGAGTGGAGAGGATCACTGAGGTTTCTAGGAGCTTCCCAGGGAATCCGAGAGACATGAGCACTTTCCTACCCACCCATCCCTGGGATTTCCTCTGCACCTCCTGCTTTCCAGGATCAGAATAGATAAAAGGGCTCCCTGTTCGATCTGCCCTCAGGTCTCGCTCCTCAGAGGTAATCAGCTCTGAGCACCCTCTGAAGTAAAAAGAACTAATTTCTGTTGCAACAGTGAGAGGTTTTACCTAAAAGGGCCAATTAAACCATGAGAGATTATTTGCAGATAAACTTTGGACGAGGGCATTAGTAGGGTTCCCTTTCTGTTGTTGTTTGTTTCTTTGGGGATGCTTTTGTAGGCTTCATTAATCACTGGAATTTAACACTAATGAAAATAAAATAAATATCAAAGAGTTTTGCTGGAAATTACTGACGGCCTCTGTTTTGAAGAATAGTTGAGAGGATTTCTCTCTATAAAGCATGAGCCACTGGAAATGCTGCCTCCTTCCAGAAGTCTCCCAGTCTTCCTCTCCCAGCAATTCTATGTAAATCTCCGGAAAGAATTCTGATTGGTCCTTTTAAGTCAACACCTCCTCCTTAGACCAATCATTGTTGCCAGTAGATGTGGCTCTCTGATTGGCCAGTCACTTGTAATAATTGTAGCGTCTGTTATTAGAAGGATAGGAAGATCTTTGGACAGGAAAAAAATTTTAAATAGTTACTAGCTTCCACCCCTCTACTATTGGATTCCTCGGATGATGACCATGATGATGGTAGCTACCATTTATTGCTCATGTACCAAGCACTGCATAAGCACTTTTTGTGCAGGATCTCATTTAGGCATCACAACAATCTTATGATGGAGGGACCATTTACAGGTGACAAAACCAAAGCTTAGAGAAGTGAAAAGGTTTACCAAAGTCACACTGCTGGGAAGAAGAACAATTTGGAAGATCACTTCTTTAATATTTGCATTAGTTGTCTATTGCTATATAGTAAATTACCCCAAAACTTAGCAGCTTAAGACAATAAACATTTATTATCTCAGTTTCTGCAGGTCAGGATTCAGTCATGGCTGGATGTGTACATTTGGGAGTGACTAGTTGTGTGGAGGGAATACGGATCCATGGCACTGGGTGCGACCTTGAAGTAGGCACCTCTCCTTTGGCAGGTGAGCTGAGCAGATCCCAGAATGCCCCAAGGGGATTGGTCAGCTGCTTCTCTAGGGTTGCCTGGGAAATTGCTCCAGTCTTCCAATCTGCAGTGTGCTTCTGATTCTTGTAAGGGAGTGTGTCCCAGTGTTCGACCGCTGCCTTTAGGTCACTTGCAGTCTGTAATCAAACAGTAAGCCGGGGCTGCAGTCTGATTTGAAGACTCAACTGAGGGAGGAGCCACTTCCAAGCTCACATCTGTGGTTGTTGGCAGGACTGAGTTCCGTGTGAGCTGTTGGCCTGAGGGCCTCAGTTTCTCACTGACAGTTGGCCAGAGGCCTTCCTTAGTTCCCTGCCCCCAGGGCCTCTCCATGGGGCAGCTCTCAACAAGGCAGCTGGCTTCATCAGAGCAGAAAACTAGAGGGAAAGAGAGGACTCAAGATGGAATTCCCCTTCTTGTTATAACCTAATCTTCAAAGTGACATTCCAGTACTTTTTCCTTATTCAACTGGTTAGTAGGAAGTCATGGGGTAAAGCCCACTCAAGGGGAGAGGATTAAACACGGAGGGAGGGACATGGGGCATCTCAGAGGCTGCCTGTTGCAGTACTGTCCTTTCAGATAAGCAGACTGCATCCATACACAAACATTTCATACTGTGGAGGGGACTTCAACTCTCCCAATTCGGTCTCTGGATTGTTTTACCCGAATACTCACTGGATTGCCTCATCTGCTCATTTCTGAGTCTACCCACACTCTTCCTTGGCTTCTTGCTTTCCCTGCATGTCTCACCAACACTCCTGAAACATTTGAACCCGAGACACATCACATACCGTAATTGTCTGGGAGCAGCTAATCCAATCCCCTTGCTTTGCAAATAAGAGCGTGGAGGTGCAGGGGAGGGAAGGAGCCTTACTGAGATCCCCCAGGGAGCCAGAGGTGAGGCTGGGACTCTGAGCCTCAGAGGCACATCTCAACACCCCAGCATCCGTCCTGTCTGGGAAATCAAAACCAGGCACTTGAACTCTGAAGAGACTGTCATTTCATCAACATACAAATGAGGGAAACATTGAGGCCGCTCCTCTTCCTCCTCCCCATCCTCTCTTCACAGGGGGCTGGCTTCATCCCCTCCTGGGAGCAAGGAAGGACTTACTTGTTAAGGAGCAGTGAACAAGACTTTTTGCATGAAAATCTAAGGAGCTTTCACACTGTTTCGATGTGGTTTCTGGGTACACAATGCCCTCTAGTCCTGAGTCAGGGTAGTTCCAAGAGGAAAGATTTGGAAAACAATGGGGAATCATGAAATATACAAAATTCAGTGCCAATAATTATTCACAGCAAAGCCACGTAACTTGGGACTCTTAAGGGTCCAGAATCTCCCAAATTTTCAGCTAAATTTGTATAATTTGTAAATTTGTAAATATTGTATAATGTAAAATTTTCTTTTAAAGAAAAACAGTCTATAGCTTTCGTTGAATTTTTAAAAAGTAGCTATGCCCTGGCTGGGTGGCTCAGTTGGTTGGAGCATCATCCCATACACCAAAAAAGGTTGCAGGTTGGAGCATCATCCCATACACCCAAAAGGTTGCAGGTTCAATTCCCAGTCTGAACATACACCTTGGTTTCAGGTTCAATGTTTCTCTCTCACATTGATGTTTCTCTCTCTCTCTCTCTCTCTCTCTCTCTCTCTCTCTCTCTCTCTCTTCCTCTCTCTAAACATATCATTGGATGAGGATTAAAAATAATAATCCTATATAATAAAGAGCTAAGTCGCTCTCTTGTGCACTTGCGCCAGGGCCAGGGGAGCAGAGGCCGGGCCAGGGGACCTGAGGCTGCATCCTCCTTCCCAGTGCTGGGCCAGGGGACCTGAGGCTGGGACCCCAGCCTGGCGGGCCTTGATGGGGGACCTGAGGCCGCGCCCCCCGCCCCAGTGGAGCTTGACAGGGGACCTGAGACTGCACCCCCCACCCAGTGGGGCTTGACAAGAGACCTGAGGCTGTGCCCCCCACCCTGAAGGGCTTGATGGGGGTGGGGCCAGCCAGGTCTGAGTCTCACGCAATTTTGAGGTGCACACAGGTGGGCAGGGACTTGACTCTGGGTCCCACAGTGCACCCCAGACTCTGACAGGAGGGAGATTTTCATATACATTTTACTAATTTTCTTTCATCTCTGACACTTCTATTATAGAGAAAGGGCAAATAACAATATTAAAATATTTCCTCTAATTAATTCCCTTTTAATGTGCACGAATTTCATGCACCAGGCCACTAGTAATAAATAAAAATAAATAAATAAAAGAGTAGCTATGTTACAAAATGAAAAGATTGATGCCCACTGATTTGGACTTTAGAGTATCTGGAACGCCTTCACTGGTTTAGAAGAAATATCAAAAATAACAATCAGAACATGGGCTTTTAAAAATATAAATCCCCAATACTCTGAGGGTTTAATATCTTATGCCTTCCCCATTCATCCCAACTTGCAAAGCATTTCACTTTCCTACAAACTGTTATTTAGAAGCTGGTATCCTAGGGTTCAATTTAATTCAGTAGATGTGCACCTAACTCTAAGTATTGGGTATACCAAAATGAACCACAGTGGGCACTTGTTCATTTTTGTCATTCAATACCCATCTCCATTCCTTTGGCAAGACCACCCCAATTTCCTCCTGAAAATCACCCCCTTTTCTATTTCTAAGCTATGTCTTCTGAATTCCCTCAGCACCAGGAATAGGTAAGCGATGTAACTTAGCCATTCGACGCACCCCATCCTCCCACTCACAAAGATGGTTTCAGGGAATAGCCATTCTTTGTTAACCTTGGAGCTGAGCCAGACCTATATGGAGAGAGGACCTAACTTTCACTCAATACTGAAGTTGAATCTGATGGTAAATCTGCAGCAAAGACTGAGAAAGTCTTTCCTTCTTCCAACCTTTGGTAGTCACTAATATGTTTTCTATTTCTATAGATTTGACTACTATACATGGAATCATAAAACATGTGGCCTTTTGTGTCTGGCTTCTTTCACTTAGTATAATATATTCAAGCTTCCCCTCTGTTGTGGCATATGGACTTCATTCCTTTTTCATGGCTGAATACTAGTCCACTGTATGTGGAGACCACATTTTGTTTATCTATTCATTACTGAATGGACATTTGGATTGTTTCTACTTTCTGGCTATTATGAATAAGACTGTTCTGAATATTCGTGTACAAGTTTTTGTGTGAATCTATATTTCTAATTGTCTTAGCTATATATAGGGTGTCCCAAGAAACTGTATACACACACTTTGAATAATTATAAAGGCAGTGTTTATTAAAATACATTTCATTTTCAAAATTGAGCTATCAGCTATTACAGTGTGTATACATTTGGGGGCCACCCTGTACATAGGAGTAACGTTGCTGGGTTATGTGGGAGCTCTGTGTCTAACCTTTTGAAGAACTGCCAGACAGTTTTCCAAAGCAGCTGCACCACTTCACATTCCCACCAGCAATGTATGAGCATTCCAATTTTTTGACATCTTGTCAACACTTGTTATTGTCTGTCTTTTTTTATTAGTTACCCTGGTGTCTGTGAAGTGGTGTTTCGTTGTGGTTTTGATTTGCAGTCCCCCAAAGACTAACACATTTCCTTTTAATGATTAAATTATGGTACCCGTGGCCCCTGCTTGTTGGAAAATAACCCCACTGTAAGTAATCTCCAGTTATGAATTTCTTGTAATGCACCTAAGCCCACAATCAAACCTATCAGCTGGAGTTACCAAACCAAACATGCCCAGTCCTTCCCCCACCCCTTCCACAGACCACACTGGTCCACATTTACACTACCCAAAGTCCACACCAAGAATCCCTCTCCAGCAGACCCCATGGCTTACAATCACTCATGCTGGGTTCAGGGGAGAGGGACAGGGTGCTATTCCATTCCATTAAAAAGCAGAGAATCCCATTTCTCAAATTCTTGGGCCAAACCCAAACCCAGCTCTGCACAGAATCTGCAAATACTCTAAAGAAATGTTCCCTAAGCTTCTGATCAGCTTCTGCCATTAGTGAAAGGCAATTTATGGAGCCAGGTAAGAAATGGAATGCACACAGCTCGCCATCCTCCAACACTGAGCCCTCCTCCCAACATTTCTCCTCCTTCTAGTTCAATGTTTCTCAGCAATATTGACAACCGGAGCCAGATAGTTCTTCGTCTTGGGGAAATGCCCTGTGCATTGTGAGATGTTCAGCGGTGTCCCTGGTCTCTACCCCTAGATGCCAGTAGCACCGCCCCCCTCATTTCTGACAACCATTGTCAAATGTCCCCTGGGAGAAAAATCACCCATGGTGGGGAACCACTGTAGTAATTTGTCTAATTTATGGTAAGCATAATTCTAAGATCGCCCCCAAGATTCTAGCCCCCTAATGTAGACCCTCATATAATCCCTTCATCTTAACATAAGTGGTGCCTATAAATATGATAGGGTGTTATCTTAGTTCGAGCTGTTATAACAAATGTCCATAGATAGTGGCTGAAACAACAAACATTTATTCTAAAAGCTGGGAAGTCCAGGATGAAGGTACTGGCAGGTCTTGTGTCTGGTGAGAGCCCACTTCCTGGTTTGCAGGCAGCTGAATTCTCCTTGTATCCCCACATGACAGAGAGACAGCTAGCTAGCTCTCTGGCCTCTTCTCGTGAAACCATTAATCCCATTCATAAGGGCTCCACTCTCCCCACCTAATTACTTCCCAAAGGTACTACCTCCACATGCCGTCACATTGGGATTAGGGTTTCAACATGAATTGGGAGCCAGGGACACAAACATTCAGTCCATTGCAAATGTCATTCCCATGATTAGATTACATTGTATAGCAAAGGAGCAGGGATTTTACAAATATAATTAAGGTCCCTAATCAGTAACTTTGAATTAATAAAAAGAGAGATGATCCTCAGTAGGCTTGGCCCAATCAGGTGAAGCCTTTAAAAGATGGTTTAGCACTGGCCTGTTGGCTCAGTTGGTTGGAATGTCATCCCATAAACCAAAAGTTCAGGGCACATACCTAGGTTGTGGGTTCTATCCCTGGTGGAGAGCATACAGGAGGCAACAAATGGATGTTTGTTTCTCACATGGATATTTCTCTCTCTCCCTTCGTCTCTCTCTAAAATGAATAAAAACATATCTTCAAGTGAGAATTAAAAAAATAATAATCATAACCTGGCTGGCATGGCTCAGTGGTTGAGTGTTGACCTATGAATCAGGAGGTCACTGTTTGATTCTCGGTCAGGGCATATGCCTGGGCTTTGGGCTCAATCCCTAGTGTGGGGCAAGCCAGGAGACAGACAATCAATGATTCTCTCTCATCATTGATGTTTCTATCTCTCTCTCTCCCTTCCTCTCTGAAATCAATAAAAATATATTTTAAAAATAATAATAAACAAACAAATAAATAAATAAGTGATGGTTTAGAATAGAAGACAAGAAACAGCAGCAGACACTCTCCCGTGGGCCTTAAAGAAGCAAACAACCACATTGGAAACTGCCTATAGAGTGGGACAGCCCCTAGGAGCTGAAGGCCTCAGTCCTACAGCTAAAAGGAACTGAGTTCGGTCAACAAACCTGAATGAACTCAGGAGTCCAAGATTCAGAATGGAACACAGCTCAGCAGACACCTTTTGAGACTTTGAGCAGAGAACCCAGTCAGCCATGCCTGGACTTCTGACCGACAGAAAGTACGAGATAATACATGAATGTTAACTTTGTGGTCACTTGTTCCACAGCAAAAAAAAAAAAACCTAAACTAAACATACTTCCAAGATAAATATCACTGTTCTTATCAGTGCTCTATGACCAGAGACTCTGACTCAATTAGGAGGGGGATGGGGCCCTGGCTTTGGTACTTCCTTAAAGACCCTCCAGTACGTTACATGTGTATTTAGAGTTGAAAAGCACTGATTTTGGTAAAAGAGGCAGGATTTAGAGTATCTATGACTAGTGGAGATATTTTTATTAATCGGACCCTCTTAAAACTAATCATTTTGAGAGGGAAAACACCATT
>NW_005871120.1:310243-361314 GCF_000147115.1 Myotis lucifugus | reverse complement strand
GTGTCAAAACGGGAGTCTCTGGGCAGCAAATATCGACATGGTCTCTACCTCCCCTGAGCCTCACCCTCCTCCAGCCTCCCACCCAACAGTTGCATAAAACTCCTCCCAGAGATAGACTCCTCTTTGCTCTGGGCCGTGAGAGAGGTGTTTGGAATAAAGTTGTATTCATTTCCGGTGGCCGCTGTTACACATTGCCACCAACTTAGAGGCTTCAGGCAACACAGATTTACTATTTTACAGCTCTGGAGTCTAAAATGGGCCTCGCTGGGCTAAAATCTGGATGTGAACAGGACTGCATTCCTTTCTGGCGGCTCTAGGGAAGGATCCCTTTCATTGGCTTTTCTGGCTCCTAGAAGTCACCAGCATTCCTTGGCTTGTGACCCCTTCCTCTATCTTCAAAGTCGGCAATATTGGGCCACGTTTTTCTCACACCATCATCTCTCTGACTGTGTCTTCTGTCTTCCTGTTCCACTTAAAATGGCCCCTGTGATCACAGTACACGCACCTGGAAAATCCAAGACGACCTCCCCGTCTCAAGGTCAGCGGGTTAGCAACCTTAATTCCTCTTTGCCATATAATCTAATATGTTCACAGATTCCAGAGACTAGGCCGTGGACATCTGTGGCGGATCGTCAGGCTGCCTGCCCTTGGGGTTTTAACAAAATCTTTAACGCATTTAATGTCCTTGCCCTGCTGCTTTCAGACACGGACAGAAGACCGGAGCAAAAGACTAGGAAATTCACGTGGCAGTGTTTGCCCTGCCCTTGCGCACAGTAAGTTTACTTGTCACGATCTGGAGAAATCCTCACATGTGGACGCAGAGGCAGGTACGTGGACGTCTGCCGTAGGGCTGTTACAGTAGCCAACGGCAACGGGAAAGCTGCGTAATTCTTCATCCTCAGGATCCTGTCTAACGCAGGGCTGGGACAAGGATGGTGGCCAACACTTCACAGCGATAATGTCCATTTCTATGAACAAATATGGAAGAAGCCCCAGGACAGCATGCCCTGAGCAGGAAAAGAGCACACAAACACCTTACCCTCTTCTGCCAAAGTAACGATATACGCTCACATTGTCGGTGGCCTCTCAGGCCCCCGTGTGATCACGGTGTCCACGCAGGCCCAGGTTTGTCCACCAGGATTTTGGTTCAAAGAAACGTGAGGGTCACATCAGGGGCCATCACCATGAGGTGCTGTCATGCCAGGGTGTGATCGCTGGGTGTTGATGGGTCCCTGACCAGCGGGCGCTGCTGGACAACCCAGACTGCCAGAGGGTGGTGAGTGGGCTGTGCAGACTCGTGTTATGTCACAGGGTGTCTGTCTTTCAGGACACTGGGGGTTCTGGGGCCATGGTGGTGAGGCATCAGCTGTCAGGACAACGGGCTCACACTTTTGGAACGTGGGTAGGATGCCAGCGCGGATGTCATCTCACTCAGAAGAGCATCTCCAGCTGTGGGCCAGCCCTCAGTGAGTGCTCCAATGTCCTCTCGTTCAGCTAAAGTTCTGGGCACACAATATGTTTTAAAAGACTCAAAAGTGGAGTTTGATTTCCTTTGTTTCTCAGATTGAATGTCAGAATTAAAGTTACCAAGACAGGCTCCTTCTCTCTGTTCTTTCTATATCATACATTGCTCTTTGCACTCGCCCAATCTCTCTCTCTCTCTCTCTCTCTCTCTCTCTCTCTCTCTCTCTCTTTCTCTCTCTCTCCCCCTGTATGTGAGCATGCATGCACACACACATTTCTCCCTGTACATCTGTGTGTACATCTGTGATCTGTGTGTGTAGCTGCACCTGTGTATATGAGTATGTGGTTCCCTCTTTTGGCATCTCTGTGCCTCTTCGACTTGTCCTCGGGGCTCTGATCAGGCTCTTTCTCATCTTTCCCTTTTTGTGATTCCTCCCTTCAGTCCTCTCTAACTCTGTCCTTCTCCCTCCATCTTTGATGCTGAGGAGAGCGAGAGGAAAAGAGAGCGACTTTTCTCCCTTCCTTTTCTCCCCACCCGTCCAGGCCCTGAGCTCACATCCGTCCGTGGCTCTGCCCACACAATGCCTGGCAGCCCAGTCATCTCCAGACACAAGGGAAGCAGAGCCTGCCCTTCCACACCCCAAATCCCGGGCATTCGGTAGGACGCCACTATTTTGAACGAGGCTGCAGCATTCCCAGTGACGGCCTTTGATTCTTCAGAAAAGCGGAGACCGCCAGCTTCTCAGGGCCCCGATGAGTGCAACGCACAGCCTGCAGTCAGCAGTTTTGTTAACTTTCTCCTCGAGGACACTCCTCCACTCTTGAGAGAGAAGCTGGAAGAAAAGGAAAAATAATAACTGTGCACCCCAGTCTTGTCAGTTACAGGTATTTTTCCTCCTGTTTTTATGTATCTAGTCATAACCCCGCACCCGTAAAATGTAAGCACCGCCGCATTGTTAGCATTTTGCAGAGAGAAGGTTTCTAATACAACACCGCCAATTTACTGGAGAGAGGAGCTGGAGTCTGTATTTACAGCTAGCAGGCCGGATGGCTTCTAACGCTCCTGCCGCACAGATGACAGGTGCACCGGCTGCTCTTCCTTCCGTCCCTCCTCCGTGTAGCGTGCAGCTTATTCCAATCACGCTGCCTCTATCACAGGGATCAGAGCCCCCACTCCTGGCCTCTTGTCAGGAGAGATAGCAGTGGTTTGGGGGAGAAAAATTGGATTTTGGAGCCTCCCAGGGCTGGGATTACATCCTTTTTCACTTACTGTCTTGGTTACTTTGGGCAAATCACTTAGCCCCTCTGGGTTTTGCTGCTGATTCCTTAAGTGCAAAATAGGGGTAACAATCCTATTTCCAAGACTGTAGTAAGGATGGCATAAAATGTCATATGTACATAGTACAGTCGCGTATATTATATAATGCAAAAAAAAAAGTCTGTTCTTCTCTTCCTTCTAGATCAGTGGTTCTCAACCTTCCTAATGCTGTGACCCTTTAATACAGTTTCTCATGTTGTGGTGACCCCCAACCATAAAATTATTTTCATTGCTACTTCATAACTGTAATTTTGCTACTGTTATGAATCGTAATGTAAATATCTGATATGCAGGATGTATTTTCATTGTTACAAATTGAACATAATTAAAGCATAGTGATTAATCACAAAAACAATATGTAATTCTATATGTGTTTTCCGATGGTCATAGGCGACCCCTGTGAAAGGGTCGACCCCCAAAGGGGTCGCAACCCACAGGTTGAGAACCGCTGTTCTAGATCCAGGCATGGGATATGGCAAATATTAGTTGCTCAATAGATGGTTGAAAGAGTGTGTAGGACTTGGGTGGGTTTGAATGAGTGGGATCGGCCACTCCGATTGTGGCCAGTGGTAAAGTTCAATTGAGGCCTGCAGACTAAGACTGTTGAAAGCCTTTCCCTCCTCCTGCTTCCCAGGTCATTGATGAATCTTTCCCGCTCAGGCATTTTACAGTTTGGGGCTCTGAGTGCAGATTGCTGAAGAGGATCCATGTGAGTCAGGACTCTTTGATGACAAAAACTTGCATCAAATTCCCTTAAGTAATAAAGGCTGGCATTGGATTACATAACTGGCCTTCCAAGGAGTGAGAGGAAGAGAGGCTGCCTTCAGGCATGGCTAAATCCAGGGGTCAGTGGCTGCTGTCGGAACTCACTCTCTCAGCCTTTTAGTTCTGCTTTCCACTGAGTTGGTTTTAAGATGGCTCTCTCCACAGGGTGGGTCCTATATACCTACATTCCAACGATTTTCACTTAAAACAGGGGTTAGCAATGGGCTAAATCTGGCCCTGCCTGGTGTTTTGTTTGTTTGTTTTTGTTAATCCTCATCTGAGGATATTTTTTTCCATTGATTTTTAGAGAGAGGGGAAAGGAAGGAGGGAGGAAGAAATGGAGAGAGAGAGAGAGAGATGTGAGAGAGACACATCAGTTGGTTGCCTCCCATACACACCCGGACTGGGGCTGGGGATCTAACCTGCAACCCAGGTACATGCCCTTGACTGGGAATCAAACTCACAACCCTTCAGTGAGCCGACCAGCACTCTAACCACTGAGCACATTGGCCAGGCCCCCCCTGCCTGTTTTTATAAAGTTTTATTGGAACACAGCTACACCCATTTATTTATGTACTATCTAGGGCTACTTTCACTCCACAACAGTAGAGTTGAGTAGTTTTGACAGACCGTGTGGCCCCCAAAGCCTAACATATTCTCTACCTGGATCTTTTCAGAAAACACTTGTCAACCTCTGACCTGAAAGAAAGAGTCCTACTTTTGCTACGTGCAGGTATAAGCTCTGAGGGTCATGCTTAAGTCATGGTTCTCTCCCTGCATCACTCACTGTGACCAGGGATGTGGCCGACTCTGACTGGCCAGCCTTTGTCATGTGCCCACCCCTGTGCTGGAGGCTAAAGCGGGCCAGAGCACCTTGACCGAAAGCCCCATGGAGGCCACAGGGAGGGAATAGGGGGGGTGGCGCCTCCCCTGGGGCAAAGCCAAGGACTGCTACCAGAAGGAAGGCGTACTGGGCAGGCAAAAGCAAGGGAAGCCCAGTGGGAAAATAGGAGTGAATCAAAATAGGGTAAGAGGCACAGATGGGAGGCTCCCTGTTTTTCAAAGCATCCAGTCCCACAATTCACTTTATAGGACTGTGGGTCAGCGAGCGGAAGCCCATTTCCTGGAAGGATGGTCACAGGTTCCTGTGATTGAGAAATCCAGGCTGTCCTCACCACTGATGACTCAGCAGAGGAAAAAGGAAACAAAATAAAACATTATTGACCCTTCGGTTGGAGATATGGCCAAGGGCGGAGGCTAAATTGTCCAAGCCTCTTAAACCAGAGCTATCATCTGAAGCAGGTGCCCCTTCAGGCACTGCCCAGGCCCCTCAGCTCTGGATAAAGAGCTGGAGAAGCTGACTCTTGACTCAGCAGGGCTGTGAAGCCAGCCAAGCAAGCCAGCCAAGCAGGTTAGGCCAGGAATGTGAACACATGGCACTCCTCCCTCCCTCCTTAAGCAGGGAAGACACAGCTAATCCATCACAGAGTTTATCCCCTCTGTGTCATGCATCAATCATGCACTCAACACCATTAAATCTATTTATCCTTCCTAGTTAACCAGAATCAGACTCCTCACCTGGCTGCAAAGAGCATGCAGGGCCTCCCCATTCTAACTCCTGTCCTTACCCACCTACACCCGCCCCCTCCCCCCTCACACAGATTTCCTCTGGCATTGATCAGACATAACAATCTCTTATTCAAACCATTAAATGGCCAACCAAACATCCATTGATGAATGAAAGTGTGGTATATGCATTCAATGGAATATTATTCAGCCTGAAAAGGGAAGGAAGTTCTGACAGATGCTGTGACCTGGGGAAATCTTCAACATTGCACGCTAAGTGAGATAAGCCAGCCACAAAAGGGAAGATAGTATATGATTCCACTTATACGAGGCATCTAGAACTTCACTGACACAGAGTGTAGAATGGTGGGTACCAGGCCCTGTGGGGGAGAGGGAGAGGGGAAGTTATGCTTAATGGAAACAGAGCCTCCGTTCGGGAAAATGAAAGAGTCTAGAGATGGATGGTGGTGATGGTTGCACAATACGTGAATGTACTGAAGTGCCACTGAACTGTACACTTTGAAATAACTTAGAAAGTAAATTTTATGTTATGTATTAAAAAAGTAAATGGCTTTGCATTGCCAGCATAATGTTTAGTCTCTCCACTGTTCTCATCCATAATTCCAGTTTTATTCCCCCCAATTCTTCATATTTTTAATGCTCCTACCACAAGTTCCTTTCCCGAGATGTACACTGTGTTCATTTTTATCACCATCCCCACTCAAGCTATCTTCCTGGCCTGTGGAGTGGACAATGGGAGCTACATTTCTCTTACCCAGGACATACCCTTTCTCATTCCTTGGGGGCTTCTCTTTCCCTCCATGTGACCTCAATTCTGCAAATTTCTCTCTAAATCCACCCTTCTTCTTTTTTTTAAATATGTTTTTTGTTGATTTTTAAAGAGAGAGGAAGGGAGAGGGATAGAGAGATAGAAACATTGATGAGAGAGGAAATTGATTGGCCACCTCCTACTGGGGATTGAGCCAGCAATCCAGGCACGTGCCCTGACCAGGAATCACACCTGTGACTTCTTGTTTCATGGGTCAATGCTCAACCACTGGGCCACATGCCGGGCCCACCTTCTTCTTTAATACTCACTTGATTCCTTTGAGGCAAACTTCATCTCACCTTTGATGCCTTCCCATAGCACCTTCCTTTATGAGCTCTCTGCTTCCCTCATTCTAAGGTTCATTGGGCCTCAATCTTTGTCCTCTATCTTTTTGGCTTGATGTGCAGAGTCACACTGAGTCCAGATGTGCACAATCCATGAGAAACACATCCCCGCAATGTCCTCAAATCTGGAACGTGTGTTCTCAAACACTCTGGTAAGTAAGCTCACCTAGGAGTTTGTTTTAAATGCACATTCTGACCCCATCCCATAGAGTCTGGTTCAATTTGTCTCATGCAGGAGGTTCATGGACCACACTTTGAGAAACATCCCTCTAGAACCTAAGTCAAGGTCAATTTGAAACTTCAGTCTGTGATCATCTCCGCCTCAGGTTGGGGCACTCAGCAGTTGGTGTTAAGAAGAAAGCTATGTACCTAGGCGTAATATTTCTTGACATTTCAGTCCATCTTTCCTTTTCTGTCCAATCTACTTCTTACTCCGTTTTTTGTGCAATTACTATTAAATACTGTCATTTTGATAGCTTACCTTTCTATAAATAGCATAATTTAAAAACTTTCCCAGGTGTTAAATGAACTCTTTCCACCCAGTTAGCCACACCCAGGCTATTGTAACCACTGAGGTGACAAACATACTAGTAAGTAGGCACCACCATCCCCATGATCAGACCTACCTGATTTTTAGGGGGCAACACCCAGCTTCTATTCACTCATCCAACTAATATCTACTGAGCTTTGGCCATCCCAGCACTGCGCCATGCACATGTTACCTTGGGAATCCAGACAAAAGGAAGATCAAATAATCTGTCAGTTCAATAGTTTAGCTGGTAATCTGGGAGGCTGACCAATAGCAGTTGTAAAGCAACTGTCCCATGAGACTAAAGAGGAAGAATGCTTCTAATTCACTAGCTAACCATGGTCTTTCTTATTTCTCACATCTGCCTCCCCCAAACCCTTAATTCAACAACCTAAAACTCTCTCCTTTGAACCACTCATGGCGACCAACGGAATGAAATATGCCTGAGCTGAGTCATGTTTTGTTTTTGTCTTTAATTTCAAGTACAGTATGTAATACACCATTATTAACCATAAACACAATGCTGTACAGTAGGTCTCCAGAATTTATTCATCTTATAACAGAGAGTTTGTACCCTTTGATCACTATCTCCCCAATCCCCCATCCCCCAGCCTCAGTAACCACCATTCTAGTCTGTTTCTATGAGTATGACTTTTTTAGATTCCACATGTAAGTGGAATCATGCAGTGTTTGTCATTTTGTGTCTGGCTTATTTCACTTAACATAGTGTCCTCCAGATTCATCCATGTCATTGCAAATGACAAGACTCTTTATTAAGGCTGAATAATATTCCATTGTGTATGTATGTATATATACCACTTTTAAAAAAATGAATTCATCTGTTGAGGGACATTTAGATTGTTTTCGTATCATGGCTATTGTGAATGATGCTGCAATGAACATGGAAGTGCAGATAGCTCTTTGAGATACTGATTCTATTTTCTTTGGATACGTACCCACAAGTGGGATTGCTGGATCACTTGATAATTCTATTCTTAAAATTTTGGGGGGAACCTCCTTAGTGGCTGCACCAATTTACATTCCCATCAACAGTGCACAAGGGTTCCCATTTCTCCACATTCTTACCAATACTTGTCAATCTTAATAATAATAATAATAATTTTAATAATCTCCATCTTAACAGAATGGGAGAAAATGTTGCAAACTATATATATGATAGGGGTTAATATTCAAAATATATAAGGAATCCACAAACTCAATAGCAAAGAACAGACTGATTTTAAAATGGTAAAGGATTTGCAACAATATGGATGGATCTTAAGAGTGAAATGTCAGACAGAAAAGGACAAGAACCGTATGATTTCACTCATGTGTGGGATATAAAACAAACCCAAAAAATGAACAATCAAAACAAGGAAACTCACAGACACAGACAAGAGAATGGTGGTTAGCAAAAGAGAAGGGGGTTGGGGAGAACAGAAGACGAAGAGTGTAAGGGAGGGGTCACAAGGAGACAGAAGGAGATTAGACTTCGGGTGGTGAGCACACAGTGCAATATACAGGTTGTGTATTATAGAGGTGTACACCTGAAACCTATATAATTTTATTAACCAATGTCACCCCAATAAATTTAATTTTTAAAAATGGCAAAGGGCCTGAATAGACATTTTCCCAAAGAATAAATTGCCAATAGGTCTATAAAAAGATATTTACTATCACTAATTATTGGGAGGAAATGCAAATAAAAAGTACAATGAGATATCACCTCACACCTATGTGGGTCATGTTTCACCTGTGGGGCTGAGAAGGGGAGACAGGGCCAGTCCTAACCCAAACAGAAAGACTAGGGCAGCTCCTCAAAGGAAAATGCCTGGCTATGATCAAAGAGTAAAGTCTAACACTAACCCTACCAGGTGCTCTTGTCCGAGGCCTCTCTCCATCCCTAAATCCAGTTGGGCAACCCCACTGCTTCCACGGGTCATAGCTCCATCTGGGACACCTATCCCTTCCCCAGTCTTTGTCCACCAGACTCCAGGAGCTCCACATCCTACCCCTGAAACGTGCCCACAACTGGCGTAACAGGATGAGGACGAGGCACTGGACACGGGCTACAGGCAATGGGAGAAGTGCAGACTCTGCTTGTTCCCATAGCAAATGCGCACCTGTCAGAGAGGCTCTTAGGAAAGACATGGCCCCCGAAGAGCTCTCGCTTGTAGACTTTCGACGCTGCTGCTGCAGCTGGTTTGGCTACCAATTAATGTTATTATTATCTTTCATTGAGATAGTTGGGAATACTAAATGCTCCTTTCCCACGCATCTCTCCCTAGTCCTACTTATCTTTAGACAAATAACAACCTAAGGACAAGTGATTGACTCTCAACATTTAACACTCGTTTTGGTAAGTGCACAAGGAAGAAGGCAGCATAGTTGAAATTCCGTGATTGAGGAGCTGCCTGCCCATCAGCCTGCCACAGTCCTGAGACCCTCTGCTCCACCATCCTCTCACCTAGGTGACCGCACCATTTGTTCCTTATTTTGGGACAGACCAAGGGAGAATCTCTTTGAAATAAAGCACTATGTTGTAGGAGAAAAGGGGTTGTGGAGTCAAACATGGGAGACCCATTTTCCTGGAAATAACAAAGACCATCAGAATGCAAACAAGCAAAGGCTATGTATTCCAAGCTGAATATAGCAAGGGAGTCAGACACCATCACTTGTGTTTACAGAGACCTGGAGGTGGGCAGAGGAGTGGGCCAGCTTCAGTGTGGAAAACGGGAGCCTCGGGTGTGCCTGATTGGAGGCTGCTCACCTGACAAAGCTGGAGGCGGGCTCCTAGAAGTGGAAGGTCCTATGTGATTGGGTAGGGAACTATATTTGGCTCTCTCTGATTGGTCCTAAGTTGGAAGCAGGAGGGAAAATTAGGGAAGTGGGCAGTTATTGGCCACATCCTGACTGTTTGGGGGTGATCACTGCAGAAACCATGGTTTGGGGTCCCAGGCTGGTAGCTCCAGAGGTTGTGGGTCAGAGTTCTGTTGCCACATATGAACTGGCTACTGGCCATTTGTATATTCAGTCTCTCAGTTTCCTCGCTGGTAAATGGGGATGAAAATAGTCCCTAACTCATACAATTGCAGGGAGAATTATAAGACACTAGAGGCTCGGTACACAAAATTCGTGCTCTCTGGGGGATCCCTCAGCCACGAAGAGTGGGCAGTTGGACATCCTGCCACTGCCACTGCGTTCACCAGCCATGAGCCCAGCTTCTGGCTGAGCAGTGCTCCCCCTATGGGAGCGCACTGACCACCAGGGGGCAGCTCCTGCATTGAGCGTTTGCCCCCTGGTGGTCAGTGCACATCATAGCAACTGGTTATTTCACTGTTTGGTCGATTTGCATATTAGCCTTTTATTATATAGGACTAGAGGCCCGGTGCATGAAATTCGTGCACGGGTAGGGTCCCTAGGCCTGGCCGGTTATCAGAGCTGATTGGGGCCTTCTAGCTGCCAGCTGGAGCCTCCCTTTTCCCACTGCCAGCTGCCGGCTGGGGCCTTCCTTCGTTTCACATCGCCCCCTGGTGGTCAGCACATGTCATAGCGAGTGATTGGTCTCTTGGTCAAACTCCTGCAGGAATAATTTGCATATTAGGCTTTTATATAGAAAGATGATATAAAAATCACTTGGCATCACACCCAGCGTTCATGCATGCATTCCACAAATGTTTTTTAAGCACCTTCACTTGGCGATGGGGATACTGTGATGAGCAAACAGGAAAGGTATCTATGCCCACAGAACAGACATTCTAGTGGAACGTACATTCATAGCCATAAAGCAACAAACAATAAACAAAATATTCTCAGGCTGATAAATACTGTGAAGAAAATCAAAGTGGGAACGAGAGCACAGTTCACTGGGGAGTGGACAGGCTGGTACTTTAGGAAAAATGTTCATAAAGGCCTCTTAATAACGATAACATTCAGACCTGAAGGAGCCAGACATGCTGGGGAGAGGCATCCAGACAGAGGAACCGAGAACACGCAGGCTCAACGTGTGGCATTTTCCAGGAGCACGATGAAGCCCAGGTGGTGGAATAGAGTGAGCACTGGGGAGAGATGAGGCAGGCAGAGTCAGCTCACATGTTGGAGCTTGACTTTTACAGTGGGGCCTTGACTTACGAGTTTAATTCGTTCCAAACTCGTTCTGAGACCGAGCTCTTTAAGGAGCTTGTTAACTCAAATTACTCTATCAACTCAATGCAAAAAATCAGCCGAGAGACAGCTGGTATCTCAAAAAACTCATTAGTCGGGACACTTGTAAGTCAAGGTCCCACTGTATTTGAAAAGCAAAGGAAAGTCCTAGCTGATTTGGCTCAGTGGATAGAGTGTCGTCCCTCGGACTGAAGGGTCTCATCTTAGACTGAAGGGCACATACCTCAGTTGCAGGCTGGACCCCTGGCCCTGGGCGGGAGGCGGGGGGGAGGAGGAAGGAGAAAGGGGGAGCGGAGGTGTGCAGGAAGCAGCCAATCCCTGTGTCTCTCTCACACTGATGTTTCTCTCCTCCTCCCTTCCACTCTCTCTAAAAACCAATGGGAAAATATCCTTGAGTGAGGTTTAACAAAACAAAAATAAATAAATAAAAAATAAAAGCAGGGGGAAGTCATTGAAGGTTTGAATCAGGGCAGTGACAAGTAACCAGAATTTAGAAACTGCCAGCGTGATATAGGCACGAGGTGGGATGACTTGGACTAAGGCAGCAGCAGAGATGAATGGAAATTACCCAATCCAGTGTGTGTTGGAGGCAAGCCAACAGAACTTGCTGATGGGTGGGACCTGGGGAAAAGGAAAGCAAAGAGAGGAAGCAGAGATGGCTCCTGGTGAGTCGAATAGAGAAGGAGCCATAATTAGTGTCTTAATTACTATTGATCACCAACTGCTGGCACCGGGTAGGAGTGAAGGAGGAGGGAAGTGTGGCTGGAGGAGGAAGAGGAAGGCATGTCTCAAACTTGTTTTGAAGATCCATGAAAAATAACCCCGTGGTCCGGAGTTCTAGCACAGACTCCAGGTTTTCTGTCCCCTCTCTTCAGACCCGGGTGCTTTGATTTGACTCCCAGCTGCTCGGAGCAGACAGCTGTGTAGAAAAACCATCCCCACGGCTCTCATAGCCCCTCCCTTCTTTTCCACGGAAGGAGGAGGGGGATGGGTTTCCATGGCCAAACTTTCCTAATTACCTTCACAGCGGCTCTCGGGTCCCTGGCTGACTCTCCTGAAAAAGAGAAATTGCCTCTAGATGTGGGCCCCAAGCAGGGAGCAGGCCTGTGATTGGCCCGAGATAATTGGGCTGTTGTCTGGGTCTGTGGGAATGTCTGTTCAGGAACATTAGCTAAGGCCCCTGGCGTCGTGCTGGGCTGGGGCGTGCAGAGAGACAGAATGAGCCGAGCAGGGGGTGTTGTGGTCATCAGAAACTCCGCTGGGGCCTGAGGAAGCTGCCTCGGGTCCCCTGGGGGTGGAGTGGGGGTGGGGAGAACCAAGCTACAGCATCCTCTCTGGTTCCTTCTCCCGCGAGCACTCTTTCCTCCAACTCGCTTCTCCATTGGCCCTAATGGGTTGGGGTGGATGGAAGCTCCAAAAGTCCCCGGATCAACTCCGCACTCTGCGGCTGGATCCAATTCACTTTCTTGACCCTCCATTTTCTCACCTGTAAAATGGAGGTCATGGTGCTACCTTGCCCCTTTTGCCCAAGGATGAAGGAATTTCATGTATGTGACTGTGTCCAGAAGAGTCCCTGGAATGTCCAATACATATTGTTCCTTCCAGCCTCTACTTTGGATGAAGCCATACTTGAAAGGCCTTCTTTGCTCTGGCGCCCAGTGGAAACCCCATGAATCCCCCAGACTCTCCTGGGATCCTCCAGTGAGGATGGCCTCCCCTTCTCCATGTGCCACCACCAGTCCTCATCTCCACCTTCCACAGCGCCTCCTGGCTGCTACTGTGGCCACTGTGGATGACACACAGGGTCCTATTAGAACAATAGCTAACGTTTAAGTGGTTACAGTGCACCAGGCACTGTGTTGCACATTTTTTGTGCACTATCCCATGTCATCCTCATACCTACCCCATGAGACAAGAGCTGTTAATATCCCCACTTTAGAAATAAGGAAACAGATGTGCAGAAAAGCTAAAACACTTTCCCAAAGTTGCCCAGTTAGTAAATGGCAGAGCTGGGTTTCCAACCCCTGGCCAGTCTGACACCAGCACCTACATCAGCACCTACGCTGCACCTGGATGACAATATCCACCTGACACACACTACGCTTGCTCACATCTTATTTTCTCATTCAAGGTTCCTAATAACCTAGGTAAAGAGGAATAAGTCTCTCTTCTCTCTATCAGACCCATTTCACAGATGAAAAAATCAAGGCTGAGCAAGATAAGGTAACTGACTCAATACCAAGAGCTACTAACTGGTAGGTAAAATATAAACTGGCCTCCATTGATAGATTTTAACCTAAGGGGCATGGAGATGAGGGCTAAGGACACAGCATTGCAATACAGGTTTTTCCCACCAACACAACCTCTCCCTTAGGAAACAAAAATCCAGTTATCCTGAAACCTCATTGTTGGATGTAAACTTGGTTGAAGCCTCATTTCTAACGCTGGCATTGAGGCATTCACCATTGGGTTTGGGATGCAAGAATTAACAAGAGTCAGTTATTTTCCTGGTACTTGTCACATTTTCACTAAAGGCCAAAGCAGTGAGATGGCAAGTGAAGGTGATGCGGGATAGTAAGGAGCTAGGGAAAGTCCTTGACAAGTGGCATAAGAGAAACCGAGACAAAATAATTAGACAAGGCCAAACAATTTGAGCAGTTTACAGCCAGCTAATAAATCACAAGGTTTCATCCCGAACCAAGGGCACGGGAGCAAATGGTTTATACATTCAAGATCCATCCTGGGGCAGACCGACCTCGTTCCCAGACCCTTTTCAATAACATTCTTGAAAAATAAAACTAACCAGAAAGCAACCCTACCCCCTTTGTACACACATTTTAATGAGTCAACACATTGAAGGACACGTCTGAAAAGCTAATGAATATTCTGTTGAGAGCCTCCCCTGAGACCTCCCTAGGATTCCATCGGCCAAAGAAAGATAAAAAGACTCAAGACAAAGGACACAGGGTTGGTTCTTGATAGAGGCCTCCCCCCCACCTGGTATCTTTGCTGTTTTTCTCCTACATTCTAAGGGTCGCCACGAGACTTATAACCAGGGGAAGAGTGGGCAGCAGCAGCTCGTCCCGGGCTAACCCCCCAAACCTGTCTGCAAGGCCCCCTTTTCTCTAACTTTCCCTCTCCTGTGGCTTCTCCTACCTTAAGTCTTCCTTTGTTTCACTGTCCCCAGCTTCAATACACACACTCTCAAAATCACCTGGACTTGTGTTGTGAAACCTTTCCTACAGGAAGTCAAGAACCCACACACTATAGGTGGCCCTAGGCAGGCCCTTCCCAATCCCAGACCCCATCCCAATAACAAAGGCACGTTGTTTGGGGTTGGCAGTAAGAACCCTATGAGTAAAAGGAGAACTTTCTAGGCTGCCAGTCAAAGCACCATTCTGTTCTCATGCACGAATACTGTCTTCTTACCCCAGGTCTTGAGACATGTTCGTCCTAAATACATCAGAGGGCAGGAGGCAAGGCATCAAGGCTGTTGTGCCCTTGGCTGTCAGTCAGGGCTGAACTAGAACCCAGCTCTGCCGCTTACAGTGCCACCTTGAGCAGGTGGCTTTACCCCCTGAGGCTGGGCATTCTCGTTTGGGAAAAGGGTGGTAAGGTGACGCTGAGGTCACTGCACTGTGGGGAGTATTTACCGAGACAGGGCGTGTAAAGCCTTTAGCCGGTGCCACAGCTTAGTGAGAGCTCGAGAAACAGCTTCAAAAGCCAGGAGCTCCAGCCCAGAGGACGTGCCCAGCAGTGAACGAACGGGAGGGCTTGGAGAAACCTGCTACCCTCTTCCCAGGGAGACGGCAGTGAGGGGGCAGAGAGGGCTGGGCTGGATGCCTGACCACGCCAGCTCTATGGCGAGAGATCAATGACACCTGCTCTCAGCTTCACTGTCATCAAAGGATCCTTATGAGGATAAAATAAAGAACCACCTGTTAGGTATCCCAACCAGAACAAGATGCTCAATAAACCTGGGCATCGTTCTCTCCAGCCCGTTGCAAATCGCCTCCTGTTCAGCAATGGGTACGGATTCGCTGTCACCCTCCAGGAGGCTGGAGCTGTTTACTCCTTGATGCCCTCTGGCCTCTCAGCAGCCTCCCTGTTCCCTGCTAACATCCCAGGGCGCCACCCACACCCCAGTCCTGGCTGCCATCCTCTCCCTCCACGCTCACCAGGGTCCCTTGAGATTCGGGCTTCGCTCACTTGCTCTGCCACCTCTCCCAAGAGCAGTCCCAGAGGCCCCTGCAAGACACGGATTAGCATGTTTTCAATCTGGCCTAATTGCACTCTGGGGAGCCTTGCCCGGAGTCTCGGCCCTACTGGCTCCTGCCTGGCGAATGGTGAGTCCTAAGTTTCTCCCGGAGCGCCCCCTCCTGTCGGAGCTGAAGAGAGGCTCCCCCTCCACTGGAAGTCGGGCAGCTCCTCCACATTATGTGTGTCAGAGCCCCTCGTGCTTTCTCAACCCATTCATGCTGCTTGCGACGTGGGCATGTTTGAGAGGGTCTGCCGCTCACCTCTCAACTAACTAGAACACCCGCTTATTTCCAATGTCCCCACACACACTCATGAGGGAACACCGCCCTCCTCCACCACTGCAGCTGGCAGAGGCGTTAATGTGTTTCTGTGCAGGCCCAGTGTTCGGCGTGAAGGTAGGCCCAGCAGGGATGCCAGACAAGAGGGGAGCACTAGGTGTTTCCCTGGCCGTGAACGTGAATCATGGTGAGCATCAGAAGACAGAGCCTAAGTGGAAGTTTCCAACAGTTAATGTGGGAGCAAAATGAGGCTACAAACAAGTGGTCTGAGCTGGACTGGTGGGAGCAGCCCAGAACACAGAGTACCAGGTGGTGGGGTGAATGGTTGGTGGAGAGGTATAGGTGGGTGGTGTCCACTGGCATGAGAGCTGGCCGTGCACGTCTCTTCCTTAGGCCATGACATCACATTGGCAGCTTGAACTCAGCCATGGTGGGAGCCTTTACACCACAATAATTGACCAACTCTCCAATCAGAGTTTTGTTTAGTTTTTCATTTCTTGTGTTTGCCTAAAGCTGGTGGTTAAATGTTGACCAGCTAGCGGTGGTCACACGGAAGAGTCGTGGAGAGGTTCAAGGCACGCAATTCGTAACCAAACTGGGAAACCTGGGCTAACCTTGCTGAGCCTTGAGGTTGTCTTCTAAAAAAGCGCTGAGTCACCTTAAAGGGGTTGGTTCTGATTAAATGCTCTCTGTGGACAAAGCACTCAGCACACTGTCAGGCACTCAGGAAACTCTCTCTAGTAATTATATGCCAGTAGCCAAGCTCCTGGTGCCACCGTAAGAGGGCTAAAGGTTGCTTTTCCTGTGGTCTCCTTCACAGCCCTGCCTGACCCACTTGAAGGAGAGATTCAAGACAGGATGTGTAACTCAAGAGCAAAATTAAGCTGATGTATGTATACATTTTGTTTCAGAAGTGCCAACATCAAGAAGAAAACTTCTACAACTTCTGATCTCTGCCAGCTTACTTCTCGAGTGTTTGTTCAAGAAATGGAATTCAGAAAACCAAGTCACTCTAGGAGGGTTTTTCAATAATTGCCTTTGTCTCCTTCAGATGTTCAGAGATGATTTCCGCCACCAGCGAGACACAGATAAAAAGGAAATGGAGTGTCTCGGTGGCGAGCCCAGCCGCCTGCGAGCAGGGAGGTTATAACGAGAGAAGAGCTGTCTCAGGGAAACGCACGTCCGTCGTTTTCATGCCCAAACTTTACAAATCGTGCCCGGGTGGCAGCGTTTGAATCACTCTAACAGCCCCCAAAAACAAATGCAAAACCTTTCAAGTTCATTCAAAGTCATTACAACACTTTCCAGAACGGAATCAATTACTGTAACCTCTGTGGGTGTGTAAAGTATGAAATTACGAGCACCCTCGCAGAGCCACCGAATGGGTAAATTAGCAGAAATTGATTATGGGAGCTCGGGGAGCAGCCCCTAGTGTATGAAGTGTCTTGATGACAAACAGCAGTGTATTCTTTGTCAAGTTTTGTTTGATGAAATTGTCTTGCCTGCTAATGGTGCTTTGCCTTGGTGATCGCGGATTTTGCCATCCACCAAATTGACATGGGGGCTGAACTCACCATGTCACTGCTGGCTGACACAAACAAGACAATCCAGTGTTGTGTCACAGTCAAGATGAGAGTATGGTCGCTCCAAGTGAGCTCACCAGGGTTTCTCCTTCCGGACACAATAGGTCGTGCGTTGAGAGCAGACTATTAACTAGACTCTTCAGGCGTGAGGAGAGTTTTCTGTCCTTTGCATCCCTCCTTTCTCAGGCCCTATTCCTTGCTTCTCTTCCTCCTTATTGTCTTATGGATTCACTTTCTGAACCAAGTTTATTAGGGGGAAGAGTCACTGTATCCTAAAAGGTACATGATCCCAAGGTAACCCTCTCTTGGAGCTCCTGCTTTGTTGGTTTATGTTTTGATGTGTCTCCAAGCCAGAGGATATGTAAAGTGGTCCTCACTGGGAATGAAGATGGGAAAACAGCAATGGGGACAAAACCCCCAACATTAGCATAGTGAGACCTCTTGGGATGTCTGTCTGGCTCACAATAATGAAACCTCTAGAAAGGGGTGCTGCTATATGAGCCCCCTGCCGACCCAGCCATAGCTGACTGATCGCAGGCATGAGCACCTGACCGAAGCTGGGCAAACTGCATTCCCCGCTGGGAATTTGACATTTGGAAGATTGAGAGGCTATATGTCACTGAAGCGGAGTCCAGGCACTCCAAAGAGAGGAGAAGCATCCTGGATTCTTGAGTGTATGTTCCCAGAGCAGACCTGGCTTCTGCCTTTGATTCTTGGTTACCCACTACTTCTGGGGGCTCCTTACACTACCCCAGTTCCTTCCCAATAAAGCCCCACTTTTTATAAAAATATATATATATATATTTATATTCATTTTAGAGAGAAAGGGAGAGGGAGAGAGAAAGAAACATCAATGATGTCAGAGAGTCATTGATCAGCTGCCTCCAGCACAGCCCACACTGGAGATCGAGCCTACAACCTGGGCATGTGCCCTGACCAAGAATAGAACCGTGACCTCCTGGTTCATAGGTCAACGCTCAACCACTGAGCCACCACAGCCGGGCAAAGCCCCACTTTTTAAACTAAGTTTACCACCGTCCATTTCTATTGCTTGCAAACCAGGTAACTATAACTAATACGATAAAATTTGGAGCAGGTAAAAACAGTCAAGCTGAACTGAGTAATATGACCACGGAGTTCCATGCCAGTCATGTGGTGAGTGGCAAGAGTCTGCACTTTGGAGACACAATGTGTGAAGCACAGCATGGCACACAGTAGGTAATCACCAATCACTCTCCAAACGGGAAGCCTGAGACACAGGGGATTGTCTGCCCAGGTCACACTGGAGCCAGGAATGGTCACCGTGGCTGCGGGGAGGAGGCTGGCGCAGCCTGGATCTACCGACCTTATTGAAACCCACATTGAGAAAGGGGGTGTGTTAATCCCAACCATCCAGGGGCCCCTTGTAGGAGGAAATCTGAGCACCTCGGAGCCAGGACCAATAGCAGAAGGATGAACTGGGGTGATAGGTCCCATCTCATATACTCAAAGCCTTCATACTGTGGCCTGAAACCTACACTTCTAATCTACCCATCACTTCAAGGTCCATATATCCTCAACCTGGCCACACCAAAGCCATACTCATTCCCGGTGCACAAGCAAAGCTACTGGGCATGGGCTGAGTTAGGTTCCCTCCAACCCATGAACCTTCTCCCATCAACACTTTAAACTTGGGGTGTGAAGACTTGGGAAAGAAGCCAGATACAACAGGACAAATATTGTGTGAGTCTACATGTACGAAATATCCAGAATGGACAAGTAGGCACAGAAAGGGGATTAGCGATTGCCAGGGCTGGAGGAAGGAGAGGATGGGGAGTGACTGCCAATGGGCACAGGCTTTCTTTCTGGGCTGATGAAAATGTTCTGGAATTAGATAGTGACGGTGGTTGTACAACTTTGTGAACACACTAACCACCACAGAATTGTACGCTTTAGAGGGGTGAATTGGATGGTACATGAGCTATATCTTAATAAAAAAAAATGAAAGAAAAATAGTGGGAAATAGAAAATAAGAGGAAAGAAAAGTTGGTTAGGCTCTTAAGAGCTGGAGTTACCTCTCAGGAGAGTCAGAGGTGGTGAGGGTGGTGGCTAAGAGTGTACATTCTGAACCAGACTGCCTGGTTCAATCTCAGCTCTTCCGATTATCAGCCTCACTCCCCCCGAGGAAAGGTACCGATTTGGGGATTATTTTTGAGGATTAAACTGAATAATCCATGTAAAGTGCTTAGCGGGGTACTTGGCATATACTTGGGACTCAATAAATATTCATCAGTGTCATTGAGGAGGGAGGAAAACATGGAGCTAAAGGGAGAGGGAAATTGGGGTAGAGAAAAAGAAGAGGCAGGTTGAGGAGGTGGGAACAGGAGGGGAGGAGGCCCGACAGCCCTGTGAGAGGCTGAGGCTTTCGGGGCAGGATGGTCAGGGAGGGAGCCTGCTCAGGGCGAGGAAACAGGCCACGCACCCACGAGAGATCTGCTCCCAGCCCAGACTCTGCAGCCAGAGCTCTTCCTACTGCCCCTGCTTGAATGCAGTGCTCAGAGTTCACGGGCAACAAAGACCACAGTCCTCCAATGTCAGTTTGCGTTTCCCAAGCTCCCAGCCGCCTGGGTGAGGCAGGAACACAGGAAGTCTCTCCTTCCTGTCCCTAAGGCAAAGCCAGGCCCAAGGTGGGAAGAGGAGAAAGTAGCAGTGCTTACTGAGCTCTCACTGCTTGGGGTGCCTCCCTGTGGGGTGCAGCTAAGGGGGATCGACCCTGTGATGCAGGTACAGGCACCCCATTGGTGCGGAGCAGGAAACCAGGGCTCAGAAAGAATGAAGAGCTTATGGGTCCCTTCATTCATCTATTCAACAATATCGATTGAGCCAGATGACAACTCTAGGGCAAGACAGAGTCATTTACATTGTCCTGGAGGAAAAGAGACAAACAGGAGACAAATCCTAAACACGGTGAGTATATACTGTGCCAACTGCAGGGAGGGCAAGAGGGTGGCACGGCAGAGTGGCAAGGCAGGAGCACTGCTTGCGCATTGTAGGGTGGCCCCTCTGAGGAGGTGACACTAGGGAGTGATTTCTGAAAGATGAAAAAGAGCCGAGGTGCCCAGATGGTGGGAAAGAGCACTCCAGCAAGTGCAAAGGTCCTGGGGCAGGAGTAGCTCACCTTGTGCTGGACAAAAAAGAAGACTGAAGAATGACCTACCCTTATAGCCAGCACTGTGTTTACTAAGTCATGCAGGTGCATAAATGGTGCTTAATAAATGTTCATTGCTCACTGCTCATCTCATAGGCCCTCAACAGCTTCCAAACCCATGAAACCAGGAAGTCCTCCAGGGCAGCAAACATCTTCTCTTAGTCTGTATCCCCAGAGCCAGGCATGGAGTCAGTGAGGAGACTGTAGCTATTCTGTGCTTGCTAAGGGAGGTGGCATGGGAAAACAGAAACTCCCGGCTTTGGTGTCAGGGAGCCTCAAATTCAATCCCAAGCCTGCCCGTAAATGCCTGTGTAATTTAGGGCACAGTATTTATCAGAGCCTCAATCCCCTCTTCTGTGAAACAGGCATGAAATGGACACTTGCACATGGGTTTGTGCACAAAATGAGGTAACACAGGTAAAGCCCAAGCAAGACACCTGGTCTGTGGTAAGATTTTTTTTAAATATATTTTATTGATTTTTTACAGAGAGGAACGAGAGGGATAGAGAGTTAGAAACATCGATGAGAGAGAAACATCGATCAGCTGCCTCTTGCACACTCCCCACTGGGGATGTGCCCACAACCAAGGTACATGCCCTTGACCGGAATCAAACCTGGGACCCTTGAGTCCACAGGCTGATGCTCTATCCACTGAGCCAAACTGGTTAGGGCAAGATTTTTTTTTAATCATGAAATTTTGTATGTTTTTAGCCAACCAACACTGAGCTTTTTAACTCAGCCCCTCTCTTGTGCTGTGTCTCTTGATCTTCACTTGAGACCATTAAAGGAGGTGTCGTGTTTTTTTTTTGCCCTACACCCAGGGAGGATAAGTAACTTGCCTGAAGTCACACAGCTGTAAACAGCAACTAAACAGCATCTGACTAAATCCACCACATTACCCTGTCTCTTCCCAATAAAGGGTGGTAGCAGGTGCAGGGGTGGGGAGCGGGGGAGGCTGTGAGCTCATTTTAACAAGTCATTATTTCCCCTCCTCATTACCTGGATGCTCTCTCTCAAGCCAAGTCTCTTCCCTGACAGCTTCTGATAGGAATTTGTTTACCCAAAATATGTGTGCACTCAAACACACACACACACACACACACACACACACACACACACACACACTTTCTCTTTTGAAGGAATCCATAAATTTTTATTTTTAAAAAAAGGAAAATGCATCTCGCTTCCACCGGCTGGACCCCCTCCTGCAGACGCCCCCATGCTGTTCTAGTTAATAAGCATCAACACCCTGCCACCCTCCTGACCTGCCCCCCTAAACACAGCCAGTTCTCTCAAAGCATCCAACCCCCCTCTCTCAGCCTCTCACACCACGGGGGAGGCCCTGCGGCAGCCCAGCAGGGGGGGTGCTTCCTCAAGGGGCGCACCGCAGGCTTTGGCAGCTCCTGGGGACGACTCTGCCACTCTTTCCTCTGTTAACATAATGAGGGGATAACCTGGTATTTAAACCGCAGCCAAAGTGGTAAATCTGCATTGTCAGCCTTCAACGTGATTTACAAAATAACTTAAAAATGCATGAACCTTCTTTATAAAGCATGGGGGGTGCTAAGTTAACTTCTAAATATTTTATCGCCCAAGGTGAGCTGCTTGCCTGTGGCCATCACTCACGGAGCCAGAGAGCTGGGCAGCTTCTGAAGACCCCTCTGTTCTCGGGGCCCTGGGAGGGGTGGGGGCGGGGGGGATGGGGGGGCTCCATGATTTATTTGGCTTCTATTCATTTGAATAGTGCTTTTGTTCACCATCTTCTGGAACATGTCTGCTGCAGGTATCCCTGGCAGACGCTAGATGCCCTGCATTCATTAGACCTGAGCACGACACCGTTGACATTGAGGGTCTCCTCAGCCAGGGTTTCTGGAAGGGGAACCTGTAAGGGGGGTGGGGGGGACTCTCAGATCAGCACTTTTGAGAACACCTGGGGTACATAGCAGCACCCCCAGCCACTCTGCCACCTGGAAGAGATTGCAGCTGGCCCGGGTGACAGCAAGGACAGCCAAAGACTCCATCGACCTGGGAAGAAGAAATGCTACACTCGGATGGAGGCTGCTTTCTCTCCAGGTCCCTGACTTCCTGTTCAGGGCGAGAGTCACGTACACATCCCCGGAGCTAAGTGTGGAGCACGGCTGTCCCAAACCCATTCTGGTCGGGACTGCCCAGGCCATCTGGGACGGCGAGCCCAGCACAAGGAAGTTCACTCCTCCTGCAGCCGGCTGCTCCCTGTCGCTGGAGTGGCTGCTGGACAACAGGCAGGGTCGTTTGTGGAAGAGCGAGGAACAACACATGGAGAGGTGGCCAGGTTTCCCTCTGGGTGACCTGAATCAGGACCCAGAGCCAGGCCTGGAGTCAAGGGCACTTGCCAAATGAGTCAGTGAGGAGACTGTGGCTGCCCTGTGCTTGCTAAGGGAAGTGGCAGGGGAAAGCAGAGGCCCAGGAGCCTGCATTGATCATTGACTGACGTGGTGGTGCTCATGCGCACTGACATCATAGACCATCAGGGCTGTTCTGGAAGTCCTGGACCCTGTCTGAACATTGGGCTTTGTAAAGGGGAGCTTTCAAAATGCTGGTGCCCCAGAGCCCACCCCCAGCAACCCCGATTTCATCCTTGGGAGTGGAAAGCTGTTAAAGCTCCCAAGACGATGCTAAGGTGCAGCCTCGATTAGTTCTGGTCCAAATTAGTCCTTCGGACTCTTCCAGCTCCCACAGTCTAACCTGGGAAAGGGTTGGGAAGGGTCGGAAGAGTGGCTATTGTAGTCAGCCAATGGATGGAGAAGGAGAGAGAGGGATAGGGAAGGAAGGAGATAGAAAGGGAGGGAGGATGGGAAGGAGGGCGGGAGGAAAGGAGAGAAAGAAGAGTGGGCCCCTGGAACCTTTTGAGAACTTTCTAATGCATCTAGGAAAATATTTTGAAAACTTAGACAACACTGCTCTTTATACGGTTACTTATTACGCGGTGGTGCTGGTGTGCTGTTTGAATCACAAATTGCATGCTAATGGCCTAATTCATAAACCCATTGACATTCTTTATGAGTCCTTAGTATTCAGAAATGAAGAATTTGTGTTCAAAATATAATTTGCATTGCAAAATTCAATAATTTAGTTTCTCATATTCGTTAATGCCTAGAACCACAACACATAACTTACCCCATTCCAACTCCCTTCTTAGGACACTGGGAAAGAAGGCTTGCAGCCAGGAAATCAAGTCCTGCTCCTCATGGCCCAGTTCGGAGCTGCTGTGAGAGTCGTCACGAGGGGGAAGCCAGGCTGTTTTCCATCAGGAGGCAGCGCTGAACGATTCTGCCTCCGTAAGATAAGAGCGTAGAAGGGCCTCTCCAGCACATTTCCAGCGAAATAGAGGAAAATAGAGTGAAGTGATCAATGTAGCATTCAACTGAATAGCGGGACACTCAGAAATATTGTCAATCAGATATTTAATGGAAAGGGCTGCCGAATACTCTGTGCAGTGGAAATGGAGAATATTCTCTTGGCGAATACATCTCCTATGAGAGGGAACTTGCCTCATAAATATGAGAGACCAAGCTGAGTGCATAGCTGGCCTAGCTACTTTTGTTTCCTGGTACACGGTAGACAGTGAAAATTGTTGAAAGAAAGAAAGAAAGGATAGACTGTGAAAGTGCCAATGGGAACACTGGCCTGGCTCAGGTGCCTGTAAGAACAGGTCTTTTAAGATTCTACCTAGGGTTCAGTTTCAACATGCCTATCTTGGCTTGATAGGCTTGATCAGAAAGTGCTAGTGTGAATTTTTTTTCTTTTGAACCAATATGTAAGCTACCGGGTCAAAGCAGAACCTTTCAGAACCCAAACCTGAGTGTCAAGACAATGAAATTAAACCACCTCAATTCCTGGAGTCAGAAGGCCTGCATTTTTGTTCTCATTCTGCCTCCTACCTGTTGTTTGAACTTGGCCGAGTCATGCCCACTGTCTGGGATTTGTGAATAGGGCGGTTTGGATGTCATGATCCCTAAAAACTGTTCCCACACTGAAACCTCTAGGACTTCAGGATCTGACCCTCATCATGACCAGAATTGGACACTGGCCATTCCTCCCTGGGTGTGTCTGCCTGAGAGCTGGTTATTTGAGTCCCTAGAAGGTCAAAGACCAAAGACCTTATTAGGATGCAAAGTCCTTTTAGTGTCTCAATTAGTACTGTTTTCTGAGCACCCAGCACAGAGCCTGCACATGACCAGTGCTTGAGAAATAATCACTGATTCATTCAACTAATGTGTCTGAGCACTCACAATGTGATGAGCTACATTCTAGGAAGGAAGGATATGGTGATGGGCAAGAGAAAGTCGCCACCTTTATGGGAATTACATTACAGTGGAAGAACTGATGACAAGTAAGTAAAGCACACAGAAATCACCAACACAAGTTCAAATAGTGATTAGAGCTGACAGCATAAGGTAATAGGCGAAGAGTGGTTGCAATGAAGGGCTACTTTAGACTAGGTGTTCCCACATATCCTAGCTGACAGTTGAAGGAACATTTGAGTTGAGATCTAGACGACCTAAAGAAGTCAGCTATTGGAAAACATGGAGGCAGAGCATTCTGAGAAGAGGCAGCACGTGCAAAGGTCCTGTGGCAAGAACACACTTTATGTTTTCCTAGAAGATGAGCAAAGGCCCATGTGGATGGAATATGGTGAGCAAGAGGTGCTGAGCAGGGGAAGTGGTCAGAGGGGTAATGGAAGTGGATCATGTAGGGCCTTCCAGACTCATGGTCAGGAGTTACTGTTTTATTCTGGCTGTGATAAGAAACTCTAGAATGTATTAAGCAGATGAGTGGCATGATCTGGTCCATAGCCCTAGGTGCTTCATAGAAAACTGAATTGTTGAATAAATGGAGTGCAAAGTACCTACTTTATGCACCTTGGAAGAGAGTCAGCCCCGGAGGGGACACCCACCCAGGGGGAGAATGAAGGCAGGCATTTCCGAAAGCCAGCGTGACCCCTGCCAGAGTGGTATATGACTGGGAAAGCCACTGCACCCGCCTGGCACCGGGCACCCCTTTGTGAAGCCTGAAGCCTCTGTCATTTTGAGATTTGCTCAACTTCCTCCTCCCCCCGCCCCTGCAAACTCGGCAGCCTTGTAGTGAGAGCAAGTCATTCGTCAGCAAATCTAAAATATTTATTGTGCATATTTTAAAGGCCAAAGTGCTACATCATCGAACTCTGCCCGGATGGGGACAAGGCTTCGCAGTTCGATAACTGGGACGAGGACGTGCCAGACAAGATTGCAGACAATTAATCTGTGCAAATGGAACTCTTCAAAGGGGACTGAAGGACTCGCTTAAGCGCCAGAGACAAACCAGCCCATAATGACCGCCATTAAAATTTCATACAATTTGCTTATTTTTTTTAAATGGAATCCCTCATGTCCTTTGTAGCTATCACTTTTCCTACAGGGAAAATGTGAGAGACGGTGAGGGGGGAGGGTGTAGGACTGCTTTGAGGGTGATCTTGAGCCAAATTCCCAATAAAACATATCTCTAAGGCATCTATATTGCAGAAGATCCTCTGTCTTGCTCCCATCACTGTTTTTCCTTTGGGAGGGATGGGTAATATGCTGAAGCACTCGGTGGGGTGTTGGAGGTAAAGGCGTTGGTGGGTGAGGTGTTGAGGTGGGCAAGCTGGTAGTTGACCTTGAGCAAGCCCTTTAGTCTCCTGTAAGTCTCAGGACCCTGGTTTAAAAATGGGGTGAGAGGCAAATCTATTCCGTGGGGTTGTGGTGAGGACTCAACAGATGGTGCGGACAGCGTGCTGAGCACTGAGTGTGGCACGTGGTCAGCATTGGCGTCATAAAGCCATTGTCATTGCCACTGTTGTTGTTGTTGCCGTCGTTGTGGCTGTACTACTAGACACTGGGTGTGGGGCTTTGGGCGAATCTCTAACACTCCATAAAATGGAGTTACGATGGTCTCTTCGCCATGGGGCTCTTGGGAAATTTTGACAAGGTAACATGTGCCCAGCCTTTAGTAATGTGCAAGTCCAGTGAACGGCGGTTCCCGTCGTCATTGCATTTTCATCATCTTCAGTGATTGACATCATCCTCAGGTCAGGATTTGTCTTACAACTGGGGGTGGTGCTAAGATGTTGCGGGGAGGGGGGTGTTGTTGGAGGAAGAGTGGGCAGCAGGAAGTCTCGCCATCTAGGCGTCTGCCTTGCCTGATTCCTGAGCTTCCAGTACCTCAGTTTGCCCAATCAGCAAACAGGGACCATATTGAACCCGCCCTTATCATCTGCATTGTTTTTAAATAAAATGCATTAATAGCTACCAAGGCACTGAGAAGGGTTAAAAAGCTCTCTGTAAATATAAGCTGTTGGTGCTATTGTTTGTTCAGGAGGGAGGAAGATTGTTGTTATTATTTTGATTCCTCCAGCCCTGAGATAGCAAATAAATCAGAGAAATGTCGAGTCAGAGTGAAACATGGGTTTCCAGCACCCGGAGTGCAGAGCTTCATTGGGATTTTTTTTTTCTCTTTTGCAATCTTTGCTGAAAGACATTTGAAGTGAAATTAATAATTGAAACGTAATGAATAATTGCAGTTTGGGGTCCATAGCACAATCATAATTGCCAGTTTATTACTTTTTTAATATATTTGCCGAGTATTAATAATATTGAAATAATGCGAGAAGATCATGGGAAATAAATGAAATACATCATTTGTCAAGGAAAAAGGATTTCCAAACTGTAGGCACTGCTCTTATGAGTTCTGTGATGAATGTGGCATGACGCTGAATCCTTCATCGTGGGGACGTCACCTGCAAATTTGGGGTCCTGCAGAATTCTCATCCAGTCAAATAAAGGTGAAGGTAGAGAAAGAAGCCTGCCATCTTCTGTGGGCTTCTTTGGCAGGTGAGGGAGGAGGCAAAGTCTCAGAGCTAGCAATAATAATACCCAGGTGTTGTCCTTGCTCGTTGGTTTGACCTTGGACAAGTGCCTTCCCCTCTCAAGTCCTCATGGTCCTCGCTGTAAAATGAAAGACAAAAATATGAAAATAGCTGTTGATGAAGGGGTTGGAACAGATCCCGAATCCCAACTCTTTCATCTCTAAGAACCCGTTCTGTTATTTTTCTCCCCCAGAGATTGCACGTTGGGAAAGCGCTTCATACAATAATTTGAAAATAACTAAACTCCCCACACCTGTGCTCTTCTCCAAGAAGAGCGTGGGGACCACCCATCAGCATCTATAAACCGAGCGGGTTGGTTTGGGCAGAGGCTTCCAGCCCCGGCATCTCCAAGCCGGCAATGGAGAGAGTCACACCTCATTTATTACTGAAATCAGCTAAAGTAATGAAGTCTGCAAATGAGTCTCTGAAACAGAGGGATTCGAAGGCCCGTCTGACAAAGCCAGCCTTGCTCCTTTATGTTCAGAAGCATTTCCTTTAACAGGCCGCCTCATCTGAGGCCCTTGGGCAGCAAACCAAGGACACGAGCAGCAGGAAAGAGGTGGGCGCAGAGCTGAGGTTCTGGGTGTCACCACCATTCCTGTCTATGTCACCCATCCTCAGCCTGGAGGCAAAGAGGGTGGGACTGCAGCCCAGGTGGGTCTGGGGAGCAAAGCATTGAGCCAAAGAGGGTTAGTTAGTCTCGCCCTAACCAGTTTGGCTCAGTGGATAGAGCGTCGGCCTGCAGACTGAAGGGTCCCACGTTCAATTCCGGTCAAGGGCATGTACCTGGGTTGTGGGCACATCCCTAGCAGGGAGTGTGCAGGAGGCAGCTGATTGTTGTTTCTAACTCTCTATCCCTCTCCCTTCCTCTCTGTAAAAAAATCAATAAAATATGTTTTTAAAAAAGAGGGTTAGTCTCCAACCTCAGACCTCACGGAGTTTGCCTGGGAGTTTGGACTCACTGGCACCCATTACCCATCCTTCTTTCCTGAGTCTCCCTTTTGGAATGAACACGTCTATCGTGTGCCTGTCCCACCCTTGTATTTGGGAGCGTGTGACTTGTGTGGTTTCACAGTTCACTGCTGGAGGACAATTTGCCTTGGGATGAATCTCACCTCAAGTCTCACCCATTTCTGATTTGGATGAGACTATGGCTCTTAGATTTAGGCTTGATGCTGGAATGAGTTAAGATTTGGGGCTGTTGGGATGTGATGAATGTATTTTCATGTGAGAAGGACATGAATTTGAGGAGGCCAAGGGCAGAATGCTATGTGTATGTCCCCACAAAATTCATGTGCTGAAATCCTAACCCCAATGGGATGGTACTGGAGGTAAGGCCTTTGGGGTGATTAGGTCATGAGGGGGGAGCCCTCAGGAATGGGATTAGCATCCTTCTATAAGAGACCCCAGAGAGATCTCTTCCCCTTCTGCCAGGTGAGGACACAGCAAGCAGACAGCGGTCTACAAACCAGGAAGTGGCCCTCCTCAGACCCTGAGTCTGCTGGTGCCTTGATTTGGACTTCCAGCCTCAGAACTGTGAGGACCACATTTCTGTTATGCATAAGCCACTCGTTCAACGGTGTTTTTTTATAGCAGCCAAAATGGGCTGATGGATGCTAATGTGGTATTTTTTGGCTTGTTTTTAATCCTCACTCAAGGATATGTTTTTATTGATTTTTAGAGAGAGAAACATCAATCAGTTGCCTTCCATACATGCCCCGCAGGAGATTGAACCCAAAACCTAGGTATGTGTCCTGACTGGGAATCGAACCCACAACCATTTGGTGTATCAGACAACATTCCAACAACCCAGCAAGAGCTGGATACTCATGTTTTAATGAACATTCTTCTCTATGCACATGGATATTCCTTCTATACATGCAGATCCAACTTGACGTAAACATGATAATAGATGTGCTAAACTAGAATGCTTTATTCCCATTTGATTCTATGCCAGGAACTTCCATTCCAACAAAGCCCTCCAGAAGTTTTCCATGGTATTGACTTACCAGTAATAATTTGCCATTGACATTCATACCGCTATCAAAAGCAGCTGTGAAAAGAACTAGAAATCTTTTTGTGTACTGATATGGAACAATCTCCAAGATGGGCTAAGTGTAAAACGCAAGGTTAGAACCCTGTTTACTTTGCTCCCATTTGTTTAAAAACAACAACAGGAAATAAAAGCAACAACAGGAAAGAATATATAAACATACTAGAGACCCAGTGCATGGGATTCGTGCACTGGTAGGGGCGTGGCCTGCGGGGTTTGACCCACTGTGGGAGGGCTGCTCATCCCGGTCAGGTCAGCCGAGTGGCGCTCCTACTGTGGGAGCGCACTGACCACCAGGGGGCAGCTCCTGTGTTGAGCGTCTGCCCCCTGATGGTCAATGTGCGTCATAGCGACTGGGGGACCACATACCATTGTATAAACCTAGACAAAACATGTGTGTTCTGTTTTTATGTTCTTTATACATCACTCTGTGTGTCTATAATTTTAATACAATAGATAGATTTGTGTCATGTTTAAATTATATAATTTATAATGCATGTATTTGTAACTTTGAAAAATACTTTATCACTGTATCCCCAGCTCTCAAGTACCTAGAATATAAGAAATATAAGGAAGAGCTCAATAAATCTTTATCAAATAAATAAATATACTGATTATCAAAATATATTTGTGAGCGGTGTGTTTTTTTTCATAGTTACTTCCATTTGGGGGGCTTTGTCACAACCTGGTGTCACCATGGGAGAAGGGGATCAGGGAGTAGGTGGCTGGGAGGATGGGGGGATGCTGGTGGAGGAAGCTTGCCCGGTGCCTGAAGCCTTCCTGTAGGAGGCAGAGGCTGAGAGAGAAGGAGCCTGACGCTGAGGAAGCAGTCAGAGGGGCCAAGGGCAGACGCTCTGGGTAGCACGAGGTCTCTGCTTCCGGATTCTCCACCTCTACGGAGTAGAACACACTCAATGAGGAACAGGAGCTCAATGGGATCACCTCAGAGGGGATCCCAGCTTCACCATTCACCCACCGGTTGTTGTCACCTTAGCCTCCGTTTTCTCATCTGTAAAATGGAGGCGATCATGACTGCATCGAACTCATTGGGTTATTTTAAGTCTTGAAGGAGACAACACATGTAAAATGCCTGGCATATAGTTGCCACTCAAAATAATCTCAGCTATTATTCCTGTGACAGTAGCGTTCATTTTATCCAAGGCTGGGGGCTTAATGAAAGATTCAGAAAATGGCTAAGAGACTTGGGAGTTGACAGGGACGGAGGTGGCAGAACTGAAAGAGTTGAGAAGCAGTGAGGTTGAATTCACTCATTCAACCAGTTCTCACTGACCTCTCACTTCGCCTCAGCACAGAACCAGGTACTGGAACCATGGACAAGCCCAGGTGCACACAGTTCCTGCCCCTTGGAGTTTCCAGTCTGGTGAGAGACATGGGCGTGAACCAAAGATTAACCTAAGATTGCTCCTGTGACAAGTGCTACAGGAGAGAGGTGTAAGATGTTCCAAGCGCTGGTAACGGGAGATTTGATCTCAGGAAACGAGTTAGGGCAGGCTTCCTTGAGAGTGACGTTTGCGCCAAAATCTGAAGGGTGCCTAAGGATTATTTAGGTGGAAAGGGGAAGCAGCACATGGAAGGTCCCTGTGGCCAGAGGTGACTCTACCTGCACAAAGAACTGAAGAAACCCAAAAAGTTGGAGAGAGGCTACAAAGGGTAGTGTGGGGTGAGGTGAGGCCAGGAGCTAAGTATGGGCCAGCCCCTTGCATGGTCTAATGATAACAATAACCACAAATATGCTGGTGTCCAGCATATATTAATCACCTGCTGTATGCCAGACACAGTGCTGGGCACATTACATTACCCCATAGACTCCTAACAATATCATGAAGTTGGTGCTACTACATCCCCACTTTGCAAAGGTGATGGGGTTACCAAGAACTGGAACCAGTTATGCCTGGCTCATACACGCTCGCAGTCTTGGACTCGGAACACCATGCAACTTGTCATGCAAAGAGGAACACTGAAAAGGGGCCATTACTAATAATGCCAGGGCCACAGACATAAGCCAGGACCATCCCAGCCCATCCCAGATAGCTGCCCAGGATAAAGAACATGAACGTTCTTTGTGAGAAGAAAGCGAAAGTTCTTTGTAAACAATGGCATCTATTAAGCGACCAGAGACAATCAAGCTGACCGTGAAATCCAGGGAGAGAAGACGTCTCAATGTCAACAGAAGACCGCTTTCCTGAGCTACTTCCTCCCTCTGCTACCTAGGAAGCCCCCTTCCCCCAGTTCCACATCTCAAATATATTTGACATTTCAAAAAATAATTGTCAGTGTTATTAGCGTTTTAAAATATAGATTAAAAATGTGACAAATGAGTGAGAAACAGCAATCTTTGTTTTAATGAAAATTTCATACTCCCCATCAATAAATCAGAGACCAAAGAGAACCCAACACGGGCCACAATACTTCTTGCTTGTGCAGGGGTGACAGGAGTTGGCCAAAGTTAACTTGGGAACTGGGAAGGTTCTGGAATACTGCTGGGCGCAGGAGGCCGAACTTGGTGGCGAGAGGAGCTGGCCCCAAAGGAGATGGCTTGAAGAGATGGACACAGTTACCTGGCATGGACTTTGCCACTCTGGGCAGCTTTCACCAGGGCACGCAGTGGTGGGAAAATTCCCTGGTATTCGGTTGAAACACAGCAGGACCGTAGCACTGCCCAGCGGGGACGTCCTCCACGCTCACCCTTCCTGGTGCAAATGCGGAGACTGTCCAGGTCAAAGGTCCCTTGTCTAAGGACGGTGTGAAGCCGGTCCCCTCTCCCCTCCTCCATGGTGGTTCCTCCTGGTGCAGACACTATTCCAACTGTAGGGCCCATTTCCAAACATTTTGTCCAGAATCTCTACTGAAATTTTGTTTTCTTTCTTGAAGTTTTACAAGAAATGCCTGGGTAGCAACAAACCAATCCCATCTGTTTTATATTTTTAGAGAAATCCAGACAAGGAGTTGCTATGATCTCCCCCCAGGAATCCATGCTAGTATTTAATCCCAAAGCCTGCTTCTCCCTTCAATACTGTTTTCATATTTGATATGTGCTTTACAAAAATAGAGTCCATCCATGATGATCAGGATCAGCTGCTCAGAAACTTTAAGTACGTAAGAATGACCTGGGGGGAGTGGATGGTTGAAAATGCAGATCCCCGGGGTTGGGGTCTTACAAATGTTGATTCACCCTGGCTAGTATGTCTCAATGGTTGTTCGTTGACCTATGAACCAGGAGGTCATGGTTCGATTCCTGGTCAGGGCACATGCCCAACTTGTGGGGCTCGACTCCCAGTAGGGGGCGTGCAGGAGGCAGCCGATCGATGATTCTCTCTCATCATTGATGTTTCTAGCTCTCTCTCTCCCTCTCCCTTCCTCTCTGAAAATAAATATATTTTTTAAAATAAACAAATGCAGATTCCAGGGCTGGGGTCTTATAAATGCCGATCCGTGGGCTGGAGAGAGGGGAGAGGAGTGTGCCTTGTACACAAGCATCTCAGGTGAGTGTAACGCAAGCAGTTTAAGCCCCAGGCTGTCAGAAGCATTCAGCTGCATGAGCCTTGGCAAGAACATGAGGTGAGGAGCCCCGGTGAGTGCCTCATTGGGGGAACTGGGATATTTCCAACCAGAACCGCCTCAGTGCCAGCTCCCCAGTCCTCCGGCTCTTCCCACATCTTCCTTCTACACCAGGGCTTGGCAAAGCCAGTCTTCTGAGGCCAGATTGAAACGCCAGAATGTATGGAGATTAATCACAGAATAATACAAACCGCCGCTTATCATCTCCCATATATTTGACATAATTACCCTACAAGCAACATGAAAATGTTAGACTGTAATAACTCTGAGCCGGAAGAAAAAGCAGCGCTGCTGATAACACGAAAATAGAGAAGACAGAATAGAGCCCTTCAAAAACTTTTAATTAATTTTTCCTCCTTTCAGCATAATTGATGTCGGTTCAGGCTTCGGTGTTTTCAAAGTGCTTGGCCTTGTAGCGAAGAAATTTAGGGCCCTGGCGGTTGACTACAGAGCAAAGCTGGGCCCTGGCAGGGGACTGAGGAAGGCGATACATGGAGCATTTCGGCAGCTTTTAAACATGTAACTTACACTGCACCGCTTCCCCCTTTAACATCCTCCCCAAGCTCCCCATTTCCTGTCCTGCAGAACCCAAAAGCCAAGGCCCAGTGGCGGCCTTCAGGATCCTCCTGGAGGGGCACTTGTCAGTGTCACCTCTTGCACCCTCCGCCACGTGCCCCAGTCTGAACCATATTGCTTGCAATTTCTCCAATGCACCAGTCCCAGTCCGTTTCGGCTGCTACAGCAAAGCATCATAGACTGGGTGACTCATAAACAACAGGAATTATTTCTCACGATTCTGGAGGCTGGGAGTTAGAGATCGGGGTGCCCGCCTGGTCAGGTTCTGGGGAGAGCCCTCTTCCAGGTTGCAGACTTCTGTCTTGTGGGGTCCTCACAGGGCAGAGAGAGGGCAAGAGCACTCTCTGGGGTCTCTTATATAAGAGCATTGACCCTGCCCAGCTGGTGTGGCTCAGTGGTTGAGTGTCAACCTATGACCAGGAGGTCACGGTGCGATTCACGGTCAGGGCACGTGCCTGGGTTGCGGGCTCGATCTCCGGTGGGGGTGGTGCAGGAGGCAGCCAATCAATGATTCTCTCTCATCACTGATGTTTCTACCTCCCTTTCCCTCTCCCTTCCTCTCTGAAATCAATAAAAATATATTTTAAAAAAATAAAAAAGAACATTGACCCTACCCATGAGGGCTCCACCCTCATGCCTTATTCCCCTCCCAAAAGCCCCACCTCCCAGTAGCATCACTTTGGAGATAAGATTTCAACATATACATTTGGGAGGACACAACATTCAGTCCATTGCGCCTTCATTTCTCCACACCCCTGCACTGGAGCTCAAACTGCCAGGACAACGCCCCCTACCTCTTCCCCGTGCACTTCTTTATCCAGCCAGCGCAACTCAGCCTTCAAAACTCAGCCCAGATGCCACCTCCTCCAAAAGCCTTCCCTCCTCACCTGCAGCCCAGGTTTCTGCACTGGGTTCCCGAGGCCTCCTGGTCTCCCCTCTAACACAAAACTTAGCAAATCATATTGTCTGAGTCGGCTTATTTCTCTCCTCTGTAGTCCAGCATTCACAGTGTTAAGGAGAGACTATATCTCAGAGAATATTAGAAGAATAAAAAAAATTGTAACTACTAGAGTAATCTAACATTCTGTTGATGCCCATTGTATAGGAACCTATAGAGTAAAATCCTGGTATCAAAACACTAATCTGTCTTGATGAACTACTTTTATTCATTGGCCAAACCTACTTGTATAACCCATTATTCCCCCTTTTGCTTAGACTGCCAGGAAGCTCAACCATCACAACACTATTAGTCTAGGATGTTGCTGATAAACTTTCTCTTTTCCTCTCTGTGATTTTGTTCTTGTTGTTTTCTATTTCCACTTGATTGGTCCTACCTTCTCAATTCATTTATGCTTGGTATTGCAAATGACTTCACATAGGTGGGCTGCAAAGGATCAGTACAGGACGTACCCTCTAATGCATGCTTTATGTCTGACTTAGCAGTGAAGCATACCATTTAGATAAATAACAAGCACAATTTGTCTAAGCCTTAAACAAATACCCAACAAATATCTGTCCAGCATAACCATGAGCCCGGTGTTAAGCGAGGATCTATGCATACAGAAAAGACAGAAACACGGTTCCCTCACTCAAGGAGTTCATTGTCTTGAATATAACCCAGCCCAGTGTGGGTACCTGCCATGACAGAGGTGTGCCCTGGGTGCCATGGGAGTAGGGAAAGCAAACCATGATGTTTCCTGGGGACGTTGGGGAGAAGTTTCCTAGAGAGGGTAATGTTTGAGCGGGGTCTTAACAGATACATAAGAGTTCGCCAATGGAGGAAACATGCTGAACTTCAACAATATGGAGTGAGGATCACATGTGGACTAGCGGGTTGGTGGGCAACCACTCTGTTCAGGAAGGTCATGAAACACACGAGGGCAGACCCTGCTGGCAGGTTTAGATTTTATCCGACAGGCCATTTTGCATGTGAGGACCCATTCCAGCATTCAGATATTGTATGGCCGTGGTTTCAGTGCCTCCTGTCTGAGAAGACACGTCACGGCCAGAGTTACGGTAAGTGCAGTGATGCATTGAAATTAACTTGTACTTTGTGAGGCCCAATCACATCCAGACATTTGAAAAATAGCTGCACCCAGCAGAACATGCACTGTCCTCCTCGTAGCTATAAATAAAAGATGACTGTGTCTATTCCACATGGTTACTCTTCTCCCCAGCGTCTCACACTGTGATGTTCAACCTTGAAATATCGTCTCTGCACCGTGCACATCCTCTGTGGCACCAGCGCCTGGACTATTTTCATTAGACGCTTCTCTCTTTTACTTAATTAGGCCTGTGCTGCACCTTTCCTCTCCTTTCCAATTGTTTTTCTCTCTCTTCGGTGTTTTTTATCAATATCTATTGTTGTCGAGTGACATTCTGATGTGTTCATCTAATTTGGTGGTCCTCGCATGTTCATGCTCATCAGCATCACCCAGAGGGCTCGTTAAAACACGGATTGTGGGGACCCCTCCCGGAGATTCTAATGCAGGAGGTCTGGGGTGGGGCCTGAGAATGTGCATCTCTCACAGTGTCCCAGGTGGTTCTCATACTGCTGGTCCAGGGGCCACAGTTTGAGAACCACTGATTTACATCACCTCGTAAAATTCTCAAACCCTTGACTACATAAAGAAGTGCTTAAAATATATAAAATAATTAGATTAAACAAATAAATTTCCAGCCCAGCTGGTGTGGCTCAGTGGTTGAGCGTCAACCTATGAACCAAGAGGTCACAGTTCAATTCCCAGTCAGAGCACATGCCTGGGTTGTGGGTTTGATCCTCAGTAGGGTGCGTGCAGGGGGCAGCCAATCAATGATTCTCTCCCATCATTGATGTTTCTATCTTTCTCTCCCTCTCCCTTCATCTTTGAAATCAATAAAAAATATATTTTAAAAAATAAATTTCTAGCCGAAACCGGTTTGGCTCAGTGGATAGAGCGTCGGCCTGCGGACTGAAGGGTCCCGGGTTCGATTCCGGTCAAGGGCGTGTGCCTGGGTTGCGGGCACATCCCCAGTGGGAGATGTGCAGGAGGCAGCTGATGGATGTTTCTCTCTCATCGATGTTTCTGGCTCTCTGTCTCTCTCCCTTCCTCTCTGTAGAAAATCAATAAAATATATTTTTTAAAAAAATAAAAAAAATAAAAATAAATAAAAATAAAAATAAATTTCTAGAAATGCACACAATCCCTATAAACACTTTCATGTCTGTGCAATGTTTAAGATGGATATCAGAATTCCTAACTCATTTTAAACTGGTAAGTAAATAAGTGCATATAACTTGTGTTATTTCTAGCTGTCACCTGTCAGTCAAGGTGAACATCTATAAATTTTGAGCCAAGACTTTCATATGATCACTCTGCATTTATGTATTCATTATGAAAAACCGAATATACAAACAGACAATGGCCAGACCATGAATAGCAATAGAATTGCCATCCACAATCTGTAGCAATCAGCCCAGAAAACCAACCCATGATCTACACTAACCAGCCCAGGGCGCAGCCTGCTATCTCTAAGTCAGACAGTAGGAAGTTAGACCACTATCTCCAGCAACCAGTCCAAGAAGCCAGGCCTTTGTAACAGCTGGCCCCACATGGGACTTGCTTAATAACCAACAGCCTCCCTACGTGTTATCCCTTCTGCCAACTTGGGACCCACAAAGAGAAGCCAGATATACACCTGCACCAATCACATAGGATGCCCTACTTCTAAATAATCCACGTCCAGCTTCCCCAGACCACCAGCCTCCCAACAGGGCCCGGCTGGCGCCTGCCATTTCCCCCCTACAAAGCTTCCCTCTCCTCTGTCTGCCTTGGAGCCTCGGCCAAAACACAAGGGATTCAGCCACCATCACTGCACCTTGGCCAGCTTTCAAGAACAACCTTTGCTTGTTCTCACTTGGCTGGTCTTTGTTTACTTCCACAGTTGGCTGAGGGACCAGCGGAGAGCCACAGCCCACTGGGCCTGCGTACTGTCTCTAAGCATTTCATAGGGAGAGTTCCGTGTGCAAGCCCCGTTGGGATCTTTATCCAGTCTGTGCCCATGGTCACTTCACATTTGTGTTCTCAAACCCCTTTCCATAATTATGGTGAAGGACCGCGTGGCCTCGGTGATGGCAACCACTGCTGTGGGCAAGGGGGACCCTCTAGGAATTTTTGAGCTGAGACATGTCATGATCTTTGCATTAAAAACTGTCTGGAAGCTGTGTGGACGGGGAGGAAGGACAGGATGAGTGAACCAGGGTTTCTTTAAGGGGATTGAATGAGAACTCTAGACCAGGTCCTGTCTCCATGGTGGAGACATTCCTTGTCCTGAAACGCATTCCGGTTGCTGCTGGAGAGCCACGCTTTCCTTCCTGATCGCACAGGATGGCGTGGTTTTCCTCCCGGTGGGTCCTTGCGTTGCCTCCTGAGCAGCAGCAGGCCAGTCATGGTTATTTAATTAGCACAATGGGCTTTCATCAGGAAACCAAGGGGCACGTTCTCAGCGGAGAATCCCCTCTTACTTGCTGGGGGTGGGAGGCCCATCACGATGGGCCTGTGCTCCCTCTTTTGACCTCCAACATCTGGACTTGCTGAAGCCATGGAGACAACTCCTGGTCTGGGTGGTAGGAATCCAAGGAATGAGACTCTGGCCAGAACATTTGGCAGGCTTTTTAAATTTCATGAGGAAGGGGAAATGAGCCCCTCCTGGAGCTGCTGCAGGCGAGACCTCCAGAAAAACACCTGGTCTTCACATGAGTAAGTGAGATGGCCTGAGTTTGATCCGAGCCCCAGTGCCTAGCAACAGCGGGACCCTGACTGCACAAGTTCCTTATCCTCTCCACTCCTCAGAGTCCCTGTTTGTAAAAAGGGTGCAATGCGAGTGTCTGATTCTCAGGGTAAAATGATGCATTTGAAAGGCTTGGCGGCATGCCTGACACATAGCAAGCTTCCACAATTATGACACATGAGTCTCAAGCTCTGGTGGTGCTAATACTGTGTCCTGCGATCAAGATTAGCAAGTCTCAAAGGCCAACCCTAAACCATACAGATCTCCAGCAGTGCCTCACAACCTTTTATTCATTAGCACCTCCCTAATATCTCTTAGATTTTTTTTAATTGCCACCCCATCCATGTAATTCTAACAGCACAGTTATACAGTACATCCACTTGCTTAGTATGGCCCTTTGCAGAGCCAAAAAGCACAGTAATATCCAAGCTTTTTCACCCCTCATGAGGAAATTTTCTGAGCAGAGATGAAATCTTATATGCATCTTTTATTCTTTTTGTCTACCCAGAGGGAAGTGAGCTTAAGACTCACCGTGTATATATGCGCATAAAACATTTACACATACATGGACTCTGGTTAGTTTAACTTTAATTGATGGGTATGACAATGTGAAATATTTACATTTTACATAGTCAGGGGAGGAACTGCTGTTACAAGAAGTAAAACATCTCCCTTTAAAAAAAAAGCCAATTTTCATTTATGTTAAAAAATATATGATCTCAAATTGAATGAACTGAGTAAAATAAGAAAGTCTGAATATATTCCATTTAAAGTTCAACCTTTGATTCCAAAATATTTCCCTTTCAGAGTGTGTGTGTGTGCACACGCGCGCGCGCACATGCCATGGTCTTAACAGGAAATTGTAGAGGTTGTCTTTTTATATGTGGGTTAATATGTGTTTGGGTGGTTGTTTAACTGATGCAAGATAAACAGTGGGTAATATACCTCAGTCCCCAGAACTATTTTCCTCTTCCGTGAGACCTGAAATCTGGGTTCCTCTTAGCTCTCTACCTCTGAGGGCTCCAAAGGTTCACCTCCCTCCCACTCTCACATCCACACATGCTCATGGACTCTTTGTCACCTGGGGTCTTACCTGGATCCCCTGGACAGAGTGTCCGCTGTCCCCTGGGAGGAAACGGCAGTAGAAGAAGGGTAGACTCAACAGAATTGGGCACAGCTCTTCTTCATCTTGCCCTGTGCTTGGCATGCGAGGGTACAAATACAGACAGTTCACAGCTCTGGCACTCCAGGTGCCCAAAGTCTAGCAAAGGTGCCTGATCTCCCCCACCTTCCTGCTCCCTCACTCTTCTGTTTTTGGCCCCAAACTCTACATCCTGGTGGCCAAAGCAAAGAGAGAGACTTCATACGTGACAGGATTCCCAGTTTCCTTGGGTAAAACCTCCTGAAGGTTGAAGAGAAGAAGCACTGCCTTTCTTTCCCTGAGGCAGGAGAGAAATTCTCCTTGCAGGCCCTCTAAAGCACAGCACAACTGACATGAATGGGGACATCCAAATCACACCCCTAAATCAAATGCAGCAGTGGGTTCCTTAGGGATGTTTTTAAGGGGCTCCCCATTCAAGCCTGTGTACCATTCAGTGAAAGCAGGGGTCACAACTGCCAATAACTGGAAACCATTCAATGTCCTTCGGTGGGTGAATGGACAAACTGTACTATATCCACACCACGGAATACAACTAGGGGATGAAAAGGAATGAGCAACTGATGCACACCACAACCTGGATGGATCCCACAGGCCTGATGCTGAGTGAAGAAAAGCCCGTCTCAAGAGGTTACACACTGTATAATTCCGTCCAGGTAATATTCTCAAAATGACAGGATTCTGGAGATGGAGAACACATTAGTGGTTCCCAAGGACCAGGCACAGGGGGGCCGGGTAGTCAATGATAAACAGGTAGCACAAGAGACGTCCATTGTGGTGATGGGAAGGTCTCTACCCTAATTATGGTGGTGGTTACACGAATCTATATGTAGGAGAAACTGCACACAAGTACACACACACACACACACACACACACACACACACAAATAAGGTCTGCAGTCTAGCCGAATTGCAGCATGTTGATTTCCTGACGGTGATATTGCAGTGCAGTTAACCAGGAGGTCCCCCTGGGGGGAGCTTCGGGAAAAGAAGGGTTCCCAGGACACTGTGCACTGCTCTCGCAATTTTCTGTGTGAGCCTATAATTACTTCCAAATATGAAGTTAAAGAAAACAAGGAATGCCCTCACCGGTTTGGCTCAGTGGATAGAGCGTCAGCCTGTGGACTGAAGGGTCCCAGGTTCAATTCCAGCCAAGGGTACATGCCCGGGTTGTGGGCTCGATACCCCCCAGTAGGGGGCATGTAGGAGGCAGCCAATCAATGATTCTCTCTCATCAATGATGTTTCTCTCTCTCTATCTCTCCCTTCCTCTCTGAAATCAATAAAAAAAATATTTTTTAAAAAAGAAAGAAAACAAGGAATGGCTGTCATCCGTGGTTCTACCTGGGAGCTCTCCGCCTCCAGGCCTGTGCCTCTGGCTTGAAGGTGAAGCCCTGCTGTGTCAGCACTCCCTCCTTCCCCACCACACACACACCCCCCTCACACCCCCACCCCCGCAGCCTTTGATTCAGCAGCTCCAGCAGCTCAGGGGTGGCTGAGCTGTGATTCTGAAGCTGTCTTTGATCCCTCACTTTAGGTCTCTTACCACTTAAGCTGCCTGTGTTTAAACTCTCCCTGAGTGATCTTCCTCCTTTCATCCAGGTCCTTTGATGACTTAGTTCTGGTCACTTGCTAATCCGGCTGAGGTTCCTGCTTCCTGCCAGGTTTTCTTCTGGCTCCTTGTCAGCTCCTTTGTTGCTGGCCCTTTGCTGAGCTGAGGGGCCAGGGTGGGAGCCCAGGGGTGCTGACCACCTCCGTTTCACCCACCAGGCCTGAGAAACACTGAGCTGGCCCTGGGGCACCAGCTCAGCGATCCCACTTTCCAAACTGAGATCTGTGGTTTAATTGGCACCACTTCATAATACTTTGAAATCGGAGTTTTGGGGGGAAATCTGACAGTGGGTGGCCCCTTCTGTGGGTATCTGTGGCCAGAGAACTCCTTCAAGAATGAAAAAGGCCACAGAGTTTAAACAACCAGGAGGTGGGGATTCAAGGAGTAGCATCACCATTACCAACAAGTCTCTTTTCCCCTTCGGCAGAAAGGACTGTTCTTTATCTACAGATGTGCTCCAAGCATCTGATGAGATAACGGCGGGAAAGGGGGTTACAAATAAGATAGTACTTAGCAAATACAATTAAAATGTCCTTACCCTAGGTCAGTGGTCGGCAAACTGCGGCTTGCGAGCCACATGCGGCTCTTTGGCCCCTTGAGTGTGGCTCTTCCTAAGCCTTAGGAGTACCCTAATTAAGTTAATAACAATGTACCTACCTATATAGTTTAAGTTTAAAAAATTTGACTCTCAAAAGAAATTTCAATTGTTGTACTGTTGATATTTGGCTCTGTTGACTAATGAGCTTGCTGACCACTGTCCTAGGTTTATCTTCCTCCTCCAAAAACACTTTGCGTTGCCTCATTCACCTTCCACCAACACCTGAAGTTGCCTCACCTGAAGACAAGGAAGCCAGAGCAGCTAAAGCTCCATCCATCATGGGTTAAGAGCTGTGCCCAGGGCTCTCAGCTCCACAGCACATGCAGCCTGCCCCATGTACTAGTCATGCAGACTCCTGAGGCCAAAGAATGTCCCAGGCAAAGGGTCATGGATGCTCATAGTAGGAAGCCCTGAGGGGAAATGGTGAGGGCCAAGAGGAGATGGGCAGACACTGACAGCATCTACTGTAAATATAATATTCCACAGCCTAACTGTTCCATTTATCTAGTTCTACCTAGAAAACCACCCCAAAACTGAGTGATTGAACACAATGACATTTATCTTGCTCACAAATCTACAGACAGCTCGTCTCCACTCCACTCAGCCTCAGCTGGTACAGCTTGAAGGCTGGGGTCTGGAATCATCTGAAAGCTCACGGCCTGGCATGCCTGGAGGTGGGACCTCAGCGGGGGCTGCAGATGGAACTCTCAACACCTGGTCTCTCCATGTGGCTGCTTGGGCTTCCTCACAACATGGTGACTCAGATCCAAGGGCACATGTCAAGGGAGGGGCAGAGGGGAACCAGACAGAAGCCATATCATCTCTTACAATCTAACCTCAGAAGTCAGGCAGCAATACTTCTGATGGCACTATTGGTTAAAGGCAAATATGAAAACCAGCCCATATTGAAAAGAAGAGAACTTGGACTCCACCTTTTCATACGAGTGTGTCAACGTACAGGCAGACATATTTGAAAACCACCACACGATGCATTTCAACTCAGTGTTACAAATACAGAGCATTGTTTCTGTGCCAGGTGCTTTGCTGGATACCAGGGAGACAGAAACGGGCAATTCGTTTGGAAGAGAGATTTAGATTTAAAGTGCAAGTCTGGAGTCAACGTGTTTGGGCTTATTGCCCTACTAATCCCAACTATAATTTTATAACGTGCATGAATTTTGCATGAATCTTTAATTAATACCTATTTCTTCAAAAAAAGATTCAAAAATGCCTACATTGTTCAGGAATGCTTTGTACACGGGGCCACCACATATGCTCAGGCAGATTGAGCTCTACGCAAGGGCACCCCTGCGAGCAAGCAGCCATGGTGGGGGTGACATCTATACTGCACCTGCTCACCAGACTGTGTGCCCCAGTCCAGGGCTGGTTTGCAAAAGGATGTTTTTCTGGTTGCACCTGCTAATCCAGGTGTCCCTACCTGGAGGGGGCATCTTTTGCTAATTTACACAAAGGTACCATATGGGCTGGTGCCACGTGGGCCGGTGGTGGCCTTGTTTATATATAAGCTGAGACTTTAGTGAAACTTAAAGGCATGCCTAAGGGTGGAAGGGGAACACACAGATGCTGGAAGTCTAGTCAGTTAAGTGTGTGTGTGTGTGTGTGTGTGTGTGTGTGTGTGTGTTTCTCAAGAATAGCTAAATGGATATAAAAAATAGAAGAAATGAACCAAAATCGTATTAACAGGTATTACCCCTAAGTGGTGGGACTATAGGATATTTTTATTCTCTTTCTCTTGCTTATATGTATTTTTGAAATTTTCTACAATGAACATGTATTATTGTTGTGAAAAAAATATTACTAAACTCATCTGAATCCATCTGTCTCACTGTGCCTGTCAAACTGTCCCAGGGACAGAGCAGAAAGGTCCCCCTGAATTGGGATTTGATTCCTAGTTCCTGTATTTGGTAGCTTGATTTGTGAACTTGAGCAAATCATTTCCTTTCTCTGTGCCTCGATTTCTTCATCTGTGAATGGATGAACGGCACCCCCTGCTCTGGGTGTTTTCTTGAGCCTCCAAACACTCAAAACAGATCTCAGAAGTGAACTCATTTTTTAATATATTTTTATTAATTTCAGAGAGGAAGGGAGAGGGAGAGAGAGAGAGAGAAACATCAGTGATAAGAGAGACTCATCGATTGGCTGCCTCCTACATGCCCCACACTGGGGATTGAGATCACAACACAGGCATGTGCCCTGACCGGGAATCGAACCATGACCTTCTGGTTCATAGGTCAACACTCAACCACTGAGCCATGCCAGCTGGGCAGAAGTGAACTCACTTGGGATGCCCTAAGATATTATGGAAATACAAAGGGCATTTTAACCCAAATACCTTCAAGTTAAAGGGTGGGTCCAGCAGGAGGCCCCCAAGGGTCAGAACTAGGGTAAGGCAAGTGAGGCCTTTGCCCTGGGTACAAAATGTAAGGGCACACCAAGTGACACAGTCATCCAGATAGATAATATGCTTTTTTAAAAAAATCAAAATTAATGATCCAACTATTCATGATGAACTGAGTATTGACATTTTTAAACATAGAAGGGATCTGACCCTGAACTTCCACAAAGCTGCCTCACTCTCCTCGCTCTGGCTCCACCCTGAGGTCTGGGCTCAGGCACAGGAGTGATGGAACTCTGTCTAGGAGGGGAATGGCTAAGCTCAAGGTCATGCTACAGGTCTGGGGGTCGAGCCTGGATCAGGGCCCAAATCTCTGAGCCTTTAAGGAGTTCTTTCCATCACACTGGGTGGCATCAGCCCTGGCAGGGAGGCGCTTTGGGGAAGGTTTGTGTGTGTCCCCTGTCCCCTGTCCCCTGTTCCCTGTCCCCAACCATCAATACTAACATCAACCTGCACAAGCAGGCCATTTTCTCCAGGTTGATGTTAGTATTAACGGTGGGGGACAGTAAGAGATGTGCTTGAGAGGCTCCTGCTCTCTAACTGCTCCTTTGTTGAGTGTCTGGGCCCCTCAACATATGAAGAAGTTGTACCCTAGCTGGGCAGAGAGAGCATCTCCATCTTGGTCTCTCAAGGCTCCATGCCCTTCTCCATCACAGTGCTTGCCCCATTTGTAATTGTGTGTGTGTCCCCACCCCACCCCAAACCATGCCTTCCATGGGGTGAGGTCAGCTTCCATTTTGCTTCCTTAGGAGCAGTGCAGACTAGGTCTCCCATAGGCATTTGTTCACTGTATGCATGATGGAGTTAGCTTAATCCATGACATGGGGCAAGGTCCAAGTCTGGAAATGAGTAGAGCAATAAGAGCAGCAGCACTGGGTTAGCTCGCATAAACAAGAAGCCCTGTTCCAATCACTGTGCCCGCAATGACTCATGTCATTACCACAACGATCCTGAAGGTGGGCACGGAGATCAGCCCTCTTGTATGGACGAGGAAATGGAAGCACCAGGAGCTTGAGCAATTTGCCCACGGCAATACACATGGCCTGTTCTCTGAGCCGTCATGCTCTGCAGCCCCCAAAAAGTAGTTGGATATAGAAAGATGCATGTAGCAGCCAGCATTGTGACCTGTCCATTTCTGAGTTTTTTCCTCTTCCCTCCTCCCTGGTCCCTCCTTCTAAGTAAGCCTGTGGTCTCCTTTGGTTTGTCCCATTGAACACTGTGGGGCCTCTCTTCTCACACCACGTCAGTCTCTGAGCATCACAAGCATCCCAAAGGCTTCTACTGCCATCTATACACCAATGACTCTCCAGTGCATGGGACCAAGTAGTTCTCAACCGGAGCAATTGTGCCCCCAGGTGACATCTGGCAATGTCCGGAGTCACCTTTGATTGTCATAACTAGGGAGGGGGTGCACTCAGCATCTACTCGGTAGAGTCCATGGATGCTGCTAAACATCCCACAATGCACAGGACAGCCCCCCAAACACAGAATTATCTGGTCTCAAATGTCACCAGCGCTGAGGCTGAGAAGTCCTGATTGACCCAACCTCTGTCCTAAAAAGTATTTCCAACTGCCTCCTGGCCATGTCCGCTCTGATGTCTCCCAGAGTCTCAAACTCAATATTCTCCAGAATGAACTCATTATCGACTCCTCTCCCCTGACATGACCAGTCGGCTTGCCTTCCAGCATTTCCCAGCTCTGCAGATCACAATACCACTCACGCTAATAGTCCATCTGGGAGCCTGTGTCACTGCCCACATCACGCTTTCATCACGTTCAGCAATCCTACCGCTTAAAACCAAATGTGGACTCTTCCCACCTTCCAGCCACCTCTGCCCCATTGCGGGCCACCATTTTCTCTCACCTACACTATTAACAGCCTCTTTGCTGGCCTTTGTCCTAATTGGTGTCACCATCCCCCCAGCCCATCCCCCAAGCAACAAGCAGAGAGATCCTTCTGGAATGCAGAAGTGCCACCGCTTCCATAAAACTCCCAAAAGCGTTCCTTTGGGGGTGATGAAATGTTCTGGAACAGGCTGGTGGTGATGATTACACATCATCGTGAGGTTATTAAGTTGTGTGCTTTGGTTAAATGCTGATTTTTATTCTATACTAGAGGCCCAATGCACAAAATTCGTGCAAGAGTAGGCCTTCCTTCCCCCAGCTGCCGGCACTGGCTTCCTTCTGGTACCCAAGACCTGGGCTTCCCTCTGGCTTCCAGCAGGCACTCGGGACCAGGGCTTCCCTCACAGCCCCAGCTTCGTCCAGAAGGACATCCAGTCTAATTAGCATATTACGCTTTTATTATTATAGATGTATTTATTACAATTAAGAAACAAAAATACAAAACCTCCCATGGCCTCCATGCCCCTTTCTGTGGCTTCCATGATCTGGTCCCTCCAGCCTCTGGTCTTGCTAGGGACTCAAATAAATCTTTGGACTTTGCTGGGGACAAGAGCAGGGGTGGCTGAGATCCTGCAGGTGGAAACTGTGGACCCTGAGAAAGAAGATGTCTACTAAGAAGAGCTTCTGCTGGCTAACTGGCCTCAAAATTAAAAAAAACAACAACAACAACAACAAAAAACAACAACAACCTAGTAGCCATTTCTGCACAGGGGCCTCTCATGCAGACTGCACTTCAGGGGAATGCCTGCACTGCACTGCCCTGCCTGCCTGCACTGTTTGTGCCATCTGAGCCAGAAGGCGTTCCTGGAACCCTATTTCAACCAATGGGGCTGAGGCTTTCCCCATCCAATCAGAGCTGTGCAGCTCCAAACAATCAGAGTAGTTCTATTCTGACCAATGAGGACAGTGCCTTTTGGACCAATCAAACTATGAGGATTTTGAGTTTTTATTTACTGAGGACAGACCAATGAGGGACCAGGGTGGGGACTTCTGTGTATACTAGAGGCCTGGTGCATGAATTTGTGAACCAGTGGGGTCCCTCATGCTGGCCTGCGGGATCAGGCCAAAACTGGCTCTCCGACATCCCTTGAGGGGTCCCGGATTACGAGAGGGCACAGGCCAGGCAAAGGGACCCCACTGGTGCACCACCAGGGCTGGGGAGGGATGCTGGAGGTTGGCCAGTCAGGGAGGGACTGCAGGAGGGCTCTAGGGCATGTCTGGCCCATCTTGCTCAGTTCTGATCGGCTGGACCCCAGCAGCAAGCTAACCTACCAGTCAGGGCATCTGCCCCCTGGTGATCAGTGCATGTCATAGCGAGCAGTGGAGCAGCCTTAGCATATCATTAGCATATTACACTTTGATTGGTTGAACAACCAGACAACCGGACACTTAGTATATTAGCCTTTTATTATACAGGATAAGCCAGCTCCCCTCTGGTTCTGACAGGGCACTTTCCTTTCCCCACAAAGGCTGGAGATTGTATTTTTCTTGGCTGGAGCTGAAACACTGACCACATCTCCCTGAAGCAGGGCTCAGCAGGCCAACAAGACCAGAACTGCACTGAACTGCCTTGCTGAAGAGGGGCCTGGCCCTGCTATTTTCACAACCGTGCTGTATCACCATTGAGCTGTATGTACTGAATAAAGTTTCTTTCTTCTTCACACCCCAAACCGGGGATTCCTGTTGGCCTTGAATTGGCACCAATGGCCATCGGTTGACAAAATGATGAACAAGTGGAGGTTTGAGAAAGCAGGTTACTCTTAAAGAGGGTGGCAGGAAGTGTGTTCTAAAGACTCCCCAACCTCTAGGCCCCATGCTCTTCTTATAACGTGGCTAGTCCTCCTCCCAGTCACTGGGTTTAGGGCCCACTCTACTCCAGGATGACCTCATCTTCATTTAACTAATTCATCTGCAAAGACCCTTTTCCACACAAGGTCTCATTTACAGGTTCTGAAATAATGACTTCAATGTATCTTTTAGGGTATACACTTGGACACCCCTTTTCAGGTTAACAATGACAGTGCCCTGAGCCCCCATTATGGGGCCTCGATGGCCAAAGGCAAACACCAGATGTGGATGGGATCCCCCTCAGGTCTGCCTCTCGTGACTCTAGCTGGTCCCACTGCAGAATCAGGACAGGCCGGGGAGGAGAAACCCCAATGGCTGGCTCCAGGAATGACCGCTGAGCTGTCAGCTCGCCTCCTGGGCTCCCTGAGGCCGCTGTCTCCAGGCACGGACCCACCAATGCTGAGGTGCAGGAGGGAGCCAGCCCCACAAACAAGATGGAAGGGGGTGGGGGGGAGTCGACTCTCCCAGTGCCTAAATATTTTATTAGTCATCATGCCTGCTCCTCCTCTGAGACTCCCAATATTTCGTTAAATTAAGCCTTTCCAATTGAGGAAATAGAGATGAATACGGAACAAATGCCGGGGTTCTGACAGACGCCCCATGTCATCCTTGCGGGTGCGATACTGGAGGTTTATGTGGTTGCTGATGCAAAGGCCGCATGCATGTGCCACCCAGAATCCCTGCACAGTGGCCTCTGCACCAGGACCACCATCAGTGCCACTGGGGGCCTTCAGACCCCAAGGATGGTGGATGGGGATGCGGAAATGTATGGCTTGGCTTGGCTTGGCAGCCAGAAGGGGGGCTTGACCTTGGAATGTCCTTGGCCTAGCTGAGCTCCTGCCAGCTGTCCCTCGGTGGGAACAGGGGGATGCGCCTCCCTGCAGGATGGTAGCAGTGAGCCTGCCTCGGAAACTCTAAAGTGCTCTGCTGTGCACCCTGTGCCCATCCTGATTGGTGTCCCGGGGCCTTCTGAACAAGACCAGGGCAGATGACAGTGACTGTGGCTGAGCACAGGGGAGACGCCTCCTGGACACAGTCAGGGACATAGGAGCGTTGGAGGGCCTCCTAGGTCCTCTCGAGGTTGGGACTCGCCTTCTATATGATAGGAGCCATTTCAGAGGCTGAGCACCCTTATCTGAAGATAAAGCAGAGGGACTGTGAGAACTGCATCATCGCCCCGATGTTACACACAAGGAAACTGAGGCAAGGATTGCCACGCAATGTCCACGGCCGCCTGCTCCTGAAAAAGGGCTCCTTCACCCACCCCCGCCTGTCCCCCAGTTCTGCAGGGACCATCCTGCGGGACTGCTCTCCCTACACCCTACACAGCATCCAGAACTGTCCCCTGGGGCAGCGGCTACGCCCCACAAAGGTCCACCCAGGATCGCCATTCCGTCCCCACCCTCTGGGCTCTGAGGTCCCTTCTAAGGTTAGCCTCATTTCTCTGTGTGTCTGCTTTTTCATTCCTGTTTCTCGGTGTTCTCTCTCTCTCTCTCTCTCTCTCTCTCTCTCTCTCTCTCTCTCTCTCTCTCCTTTCTCAGATTCTATCCCTTTCTGTCCACCTTTTACTGCTCTCTTCCTATCTCTTGTCACTTCTTTCTTCCTGTTTCTCGTCTTTCTCTCTGTAGGCAGCTCTTCTCTTCTCTGTGGCCCTCTGCCTTTCCTCCGCCCCATCTCTCCCTCTGTCTCTATCTCTGTCTCCTTTACAGTATTCATATGTCTCCCTCCCTCTCGCCCCCCATAGGCTCCAGAGGAGACCTCACTGTAAATATTTGAAGACGCACAGGCTGCTGTCGGAGCACAGCAGAGATTAGTCTTCCTCGATGTTTGATGCTCAATGTTCGATGTTCGTGGAGTTCTGATATCAGGGTCCCAGCTGCTAAGTGTCATGTGCTGGGAAATGACAAGTGAGCCTCGCTGAGAGGATAAGCAAAGACCGCGATTGCTCTCTGTTTTACTATCAATTAAATCCTGGTTCAGACGCTGGTGGAGGGAGCCAGCAGCTGGGATGTCAGGGGGAGGGGGGAGGGGAAGGGGCGGGGCTCCTGGTCTCCCACCTGCCGCAGCCCCCAGAGCAAGCCCTTTCCTCTAGGCTTCAGTCCCCTCATCTGCAAAGTCGAGGTTATCATCGTTCCTGCTCCACACGAGCCCCGGAGGTCTCAGCCCTGAGGTTCGTCTCCAGGAAAAGGCACCCAACTCAGCGTGGGAGACGCGGGCTGGGTCTTCCCTGAGCCCCTGTCCAGCCTCGGGGAGACGCCTCCCTGCCCTACAGCGGGGCCTGGAAAGGGCTTATCGAATGGGTCAATCAGAGTGACATTAGGACGAAGAGGTGCCAGCCTCTCAGATCCTGCTCAGCCGAGGACCCGATGGGGCGTCAGAGTCAGCGTGCGGTTCATCCCCCCACACACGTTTCTACCCCTCCACTCCTTTACGGAACTTCTTCCCAGGTAACGTACCCCATGTTTACCCACACTGTTCGTTGTCTGTCTCTGTCTCACACACACACACACACACACACACACACACACACACACACACACACACATGTTTCTACCCCTCCACTCCTTTACGGAACTTCTTCCCAGGTAACGTACCCCATGTTTACCCACACTGTTCATTGTCTGTCTCTGTCACACACACACACACACACACACACACACACACACACACACACACACACCCTTTCATTCACTGCTAAGCCCCCAGTGCCCACACAGCCCCCGGCACATCAGACATCCAACAAGCGGTTGCTGAGCGAGCAAACATGGGAGTGAGTGAATGGAGTGGCAAACAACAGAGTTGCGGGGGAGGGGGGGTTAGGTAAACACCAGCGCCCAGGCTCACTTTTGAGGTTTTGATTCTCTTGGGTTCAGTTGAGGCCCAACCGTTAGAACTTTCTAAGTCCCCAGCTGCTGTTACTGCCAAAGTCTGGTTGGGAACCACTTTATTAACCCTGTGCACCTCCTCACCCGCTGCTGAGCTCCTTTAGAGGCTCCCAATGCTCTCAAAATACAATCGGAGTGGAGTGGAGTGGAGTGGAGTGGAGTGGAGTGGAGTGGAGTGGGGTGGAGTGGAGTGGAGTGGAGTGGAATGGAGTGGAGTGGATTAGAATGGAGTGGAGTGGAGCGAAGTGGAATGGAGCGAAGTGGAATGGAATGGAGTGGAGTGGATTAGAATGGAGTGGATTGGAGTGGAGTGGAATGGAGTGGAGTGGAATGGAGTGGAGTGGAGTGGAGTGGAGTGGAGTGGAGTGGAATGGAGTGGAGTGGAGTGCGGTGGAGTGGAGTGCAGTGAGTGAAATGGAGTGGAGTGGATTAGAATGGAGTGGAGTGGAGCGAAGTGGAATG
>NW_005871120.1:294441-310093 GCF_000147115.1 Myotis lucifugus | reverse complement strand
CGGGCCGCCCCTGCTGCCTTTACCTCATCGGACTAGACGAGCCGGTGAATCATACCCCCCCTCCACCCTCCCCCCCCCCCCCGCCCCTACGCGTCCCCCCCCCCCCCCGGTGTTGGGTGGTGGGGTTATTACCCCCACCCGCCCCCCCGCCCCCACGCCCGGCAAGAATTAAAAAGTAACAGAGATAACGGGGGGGGTAGTGGATTTTATCTTACTCCCTTGTAATTTGTGGGGGGGGGGCGCAAAAAAAATTCAGATGAGTGGACTTGAGTTGAGTGGAGAAGGTTTTGTTTTTAGATTTTCTTAGTGGGAACGAGTGGAGCGTAGCGCAGTTTAGACCCGCATAGAGTAGTGGAAAATGAGAGTGGAGTAGAGGGGAGGGGAGTGGAGTGGAGTGCAGTAGAATGGAATGGAGTGGAGTGGAATGGAGTGGAGAGGAGTGGAGTGGAAGGGAGTGGAGTGGAGTGAAGTGGAAAGGAGTGGAGTGGAATGGAGTGGAGTAGAAAGGAGTGGAGTGGAGTGGATTAGAATGGAGTGGAATCGGAATGAAATGGAATCAGAATGGGATGGAATGGAATGCAATGGAATAGAATGGGATGATTCCAAACCTTGCTCAATCATCAGCACCTCCTTACCATGGACCATGGGCACTATCATTCCACCTCCTCTCCCTCTTTCTCCCCTCTCTCACTTCGCCTCCCACCATTCTCCCTCAATTCTCCTTCTTTCTTTCCCTCAAATACATAAACCTGTTCCTACCTCAGGGCCTCTGCACATACTGTCACCTGCCTAGTCTGCTGTTTCCTCACATAGCAGTTTCCTCATTCATGTCTCAGCACAATGCCACCTCCTCCAAGAGGCCCTCCCTGACTATCTTCTGGCAGTAGTGTCTCTCCCAGCCACCCTCCATCTCATCAGCCTGTTTATGTTCTTCACAACATTAATTACTATTTGAATTTCTCATATGTATTGTTGGTCCACGTGTTTATTGGCTGTTTCCATGTAGGTTAGTAAAGGCAGGGATCTTGTCATCCATTCACACCAAGAACAGTTCTTGACACATAGTAGGTGTTTGATGAACATTTATTGAATGAGTGAGATTCTTTCCCAGTATTTGTCAGTTCCTTGAGTACACACATTTTCTTCCATTTTTATTCATTTTCGTTCCCCTAGCAGGATTCCTCCACGTTGGCACTGCTAACACGTGGGACTGGGTCATTCTCTGTTGTGGGCCGGTCCTGTGCACTGTAGGATGTTAGCAGCTCCCTGGCCTCCACCCACTAGATGCCAGTAGCACTCACCCCCAGTTGTAAGAACCAAAACTATCTCTAGACAGTGTCAAATGTCTCATCCCCAGTTGTGAACCCCTGCCTTGCATTTGCCCCATTCATTGCTGGACACGCTGAAAACAAATATTTTGAAGTCCTGCCTCTGACGCAGTTCCACCATATAACCAGCAGGTGGCAGAAAAGACCGCCTTTTCATTGGCATGGTTGCCCTCGGTGCAAAAAAATTTTTTTCATTTTTTTTCCCCAGCCTGGTAACTGATTTTGCAGCCTTGCTCGCTCACCCAGGTGGGGTTCTGCGAGCATTCCCCCCACTTTACACTTTTCCAGATTAAATAGAAAAGAAGCAGCAGCTGTGTCCTAACCCAAACACAGATAGAAAGTCGGTGGTGTAGGCCAAGCATGTCAAACTCAAAGGCTAACACGGGCCAAATAAATGAGGGATGCGGCCCGTGGGCAACAAGTTTGACATGCTTGGGTAGGCAGTGGCAGGAGTGGAAAGACAATCATCTTGGAATCAGGCAGATCTGAATGTCAATCCCAGTTGTATTCTTTTCTCCCCAGGACCCTCAGCCAGTTAATATGTCTGAGTCCCACACGGTAACCATGTCCAGGCGGGAACCTGCTCAGAAAAGCTGTGGTAAAGGATTGAGCACTGTTTCGGAAGGAGGAATATGCCACTAGCTCTGCTGTGCACCTTTGTGCAACTCACCTAACCTCTCTGGTCTTCCATGTCCTTACCAAAGAAGAGGAACTGACCCAAAGGGCAGCGGTGAGGATGAAATGAAGCCAGAGCAGGCACACAGAGGCTGCAATCTGCAATGCTCTGTTTATGATTAAGGGTTTGTTTTTGTCACAGTCCTACACTCCCTCGGCCTCCTCCAGCCCACAGGACACACGGCCACATGCACACAGCACACCGCACAGGCGCTGAGGACAGCAGGCCCAGAGCTCAGGCCACAGCGTCCTGGGTTGGCCCCTGGCCTCCACTGGTGGTCTTTGTGGAACAGGAGACCACAGCCCACCAAGATGGGTCCCTGAGGCCCAGGCCAGCCTCCCTCCCACCACCACCGGGCCTCCAGACTCAGATGGCCTGGTCCTGCCTCCGTCTCAGGTTGAGCACGCGGGCTGCTGCCAGGAAGGCTGCCCCGGTGAGCAGCTCGGCGATGAAACTGACCCAGCCCAGGGCCAGGGACCAGCCGAAGCGGATGTCCACCTGGTCCAGGAGGGCCCTCTCTTCCAGCAGACACAGCGCCTCCCGGAAGGCGGCGGCCGAGTACGCGATGTAGATGCTGATGCCGGCGAGTGTGATGAGGGCTGCAGGGGACAGAGGAGAGCAGATCTAACCCTGCCGGCCTCCTCCCCCGGCCCAGCCACCCTGCCCTCTCCCAGCGTGTCCTCCTTCCACCCCAGGGCCTTTGCCCAGGCTGGTCGCTCTGCCCCATGCACCCTCCCTTCCCTTCCTTTCCTGATGCCATCACTTACCTCCCCTCCATCCCCATATCTCAGCTCACGTGTCTGTTCTGAGCCTCACAGCCTCCACATAGCCCTCCATCATGGCCCTGGCCAGAACTGCATTTATTTGCTTTGGGGTTTTTGTTTTGTTTTGTTTTCCATTCATCAGTTTATTTTGTTACTTAGATTCCACATAGGAGTGCGATCATGTGATGCTTGTCTTTCTCTGACTGACTTATTTCACTTAGCATGATACATTCCAGGTCCCTCCATGCTGTCTCAAAGGGTAAGAGACCCTTCTTTTTTACTGCTGCATAGTATTCCATGGTGTAGATATACCACAGCTTTTTATCCACTCACCTACTGATGGGCACTTGGACTGTTTCCAGCTCTTAGCTATTGTAAATTGCGCTGCTATGAACATAGGGGTGCATACATTCTTTCTGATTGGTGCTTTGGGTTTCTTGGGATATATTCCCAGGAGTGGGATCACTGGGTCACATGACAGTTCCATTTTTAGTTTTTTGAGGAAACTCCATACTGTCTTCCATCGTGGCTGCACCAGTCTGCATTCCCACCAGCAGCGCACTAGGGTTCCCTTTTCTCCGCATCCTCGCCAGCACTTGTCATTTGCTGACTTGTTGATGATAGCCATCCTGACAGGCATAAGATGCTACCTCGATTGTGCATTTATTTGTGAAATGACTTAGCTAATGTCTGTCTGCCCCAATGGGCTGAGTTCCAGGGGCTTCGAAGATAAGTACTTAGCGCTGTGCTGCCCAGTCCCTGTGCGGTGCGGACTTTATTGAAATGGGCAGCTCCGCCCTTCACTGGCGCCCCCACGTGGCAGAGCTCTGTGGCCTGCCTGTGGCTCCCGCCCTGCACCGCGCGGGTTAGAGGACTTCGCCATCACAGAAAGTTTAACGGGGCAGCGCTGGGTTCGAGACTTGGTCGTGGGCGGACTATTAATGCCAATATTAACCATCGCCGTGGGTTGCACTCTTCCCACCTCCGCCCATTCCTTTCATTGTTTCCCTCCGGGGACCAAGCGTGTGTTGTTTCTTTTTTTTTAAGGCGGAGGAGGGAGGCCTGGGAACAGCCAGCCGCGTGCTGCAGCCCGTCTTTGAAAGCCTCGGGGCTGCCGAGCAAACGGTGCTGCCGTGTGCAAGCAGTCAAGCCGCGCCTGTGAGCGGCAGGTGCACAGGAGAGCAGGCGGCCAGGGCGCGGTCCCTGACAGCCCACAGCCTGCGGGGACGCTCCCCCTGTGGCTCCTTTGGTGAATTCACCGGAGCAATTCTCAGTCCCTGCCCCCACCCCGCTGCCTCCCTCCCGGGACCACAGACCCAGGGGCCCTGGGCTGGGAACGGCTCATTCTTCCCATTGGGATGTCACCTATGGGGAAACTGAGCCCCCGAGGCGTTGGGCCCCCCTCCCCTCCCCTACCCTCCTCTGCTGGGGGTTCCTGCACAGCCCCTCCTGCAGCCGGAACCCCAGGTAGGGTGGGCACCTACCTCCAAAGAGGAAGAGGGTCCCGGTGAGCAGCAGGAGGAGGGAGGCTCGGAGGAGGAAGCTCAGAAACCCTGTCATCCCCCCAAACACCATGAGGATGAGGCTGAGGGGGAGCAGAATCACGAAGGTCCCGTGCATGGCTGAGGAGAGAGGGGGGCAGGCGAGGGTTACCAACGCCCTGCAGCCGGTCAGCAAGCATTTCCCGGGCACCTCCTGGTTTTAATTAACACGGCCATTGCTATTACTAATAATAATAACAACCACAGTGACGGAGGCTCGTCCGTGCGAGGTTTGTGTCGAATAAGCATCACGCTTCATTCCCGGCCCCTGCGAGGTAGGAATTGCTGTGGTTCACCCGCTCATTCGCGCAGCGACTAAGGTTTGCTGAGCGTAAACTGTGTGCCGGGCACATCGGCCCGGCCGGCTCAGTAGCAAACACACCAAGCCTTCTCCCCTCGTGGGGCTGGTATTCAGGGAGTGGAGTGAAGCAGTGGACACAGAAACCAGTGACAGAGTTGAGAGACGGTGACAGACGCGCGGGGAGGGGAGTGAACAAAGCAGAGGGGGGTTGGGGCGGTGGTTTCCCCTGAGGAAGTGACATCCTGGTAAAGACCTGCGGGAGGTGAGGGAGGCAGGTGCGGGGTGAAGGGCGGGGGTCACAGGTCAAGAGGGGAGTGTCCGTGGTGAGGTGGAGTCCCCTGGGGAAGCGGGTGAGGGCGGCATGGAGTGATGGAACGGAGAGGCACATCACATTACAAGGCATGATCAGAACTCGGGTTACAAAATCAGAAAGTACAAGAGAATGAATTACGTGAAAGCCAAGACCCATGGTGATGGGGTGGGGTGGGGAGAGGGCTGGAGGACCTCTGGGGTTTCAAGATCTCCAGATCTAAACAGTTGCCACCACTTTGGGTCTGAGCCTCCTGGCAGCCAAAGCAGACAGGAAACAATTGCAAAGTTCTTTTTCACCAGGCACTCATTCACCAAATGCATACCTGTCATTTGCTGCGAGCTGGGAACCGAGCCTCTTTAGATCTTTTTGGCGACAAGCTAGGCAGGACTACAAATCCTGTCCTCACCCCTTTAGGGCGGGAGCAGCACTCCCGCGGGGAAGCCTATCCCTGCAGCACGCCTGCCACGCCCCCTCTCTGGGCCCTCGGCTCCCAGTCACTGTCCTGGCCTCTGTTCCCTGGTGTTGAGGCATCTCAGTCACTTCCCTGTCTCACCTGCTGAGCCCTGAGTTCCTAGACGAACCCGATCTTGTCTCCTTCTGTGCAGTGGTATCCCTGAGTGTCTAGTCGGGCTCTTAAGGTGAGTGTTCAACAGGCATTTGTGGACCTAATTAATTAAGAGCTAATTATGGCAGTGTTGTTTTTTTTACAATGAGCTTAGGATGTACCTGTGCCTCTGGGGTGTGTGTGTGTGTGTGTGTGTGTGTACTTTGGAGGGAAAGACAGAGATGGAAGGAGAGAGTGACAGAGACTAAAGAGGAAAAATACATCTTTAAGTATTTGAGGGTTTTTTAACTTTGCCTTCTTCATTTTCCACCCGTACTATACACCACACTCAATTCCGTCAAGAAGTAAATAGAGAAGCAGCTACACAGGTCATGCATCGTGTGCTGGGGGTGTGACTGCTGAGAAAACTGGGTGTTTTTCATAGACATCACTAACCATCCCGATATGTTTCCTCCTTCCCCGGGCATGAAAGAGACCACATGACCCCGCCCTCTGATTGGGCAGGGTCGTATGTTCCTGGCCGGTATAGAGCGAGAGGAAAGGCCGGGCAAGGTGAGAGAGCAAAAGCCCCGAGGCACCTGACTGCCCTTCTCCCCACCCGGTTCCTAGGAGGCTGTGGCTAGGAGGCCGTGGCTGGGAGGCCCGTGGCTGGGAAGCTTGTGAGATGGCCTCACTGTGGCTAAATGCATGGATTTCAGGGCCAGGTGGTCAGCATTTGAGGTCAGGCTGTGACTGGGGCCTTGGCATGTCACTCATCCCTCAGAGGCCCCGTCTCCGCAGGTGTGAGATGGAGGTGATGCTACATGGCTCCCGGGGACTCGTGGGGACTCGTAAGGCGTTCAGTCCGTGTCGTAGAGTAAGTGCTCACTAAGTCATCACCCTGCCAGTGATCAGGAGGGTGAGGATAACAATTCAGTGTGACTTCCACTGTGACCACAGCACCTTGTCTTCACTCTCTAAATGCCGCCAGGAAAATAAGACTGATCTCCGTACTCCCCCCACCCCACCCTTCTCTCCCCTCTCCCCTGATCGTTTCCCCCTCCGCTGGCACCAACACCCGGCGGCGGCCCCCCACAACCCCACCCCCACCCCAGGGCTGTTCACAGGAGGAAACTGTGGATTCAGGGGAGGAGATCTTGTGTCCCTTCCTCCCTCCCCCCTCCTTCCCTTCCTTCCTCTCTTTCTTAAAGAAAAAATCCTGGGCAAGGGAAGCGCAGCAGCTGGTGTGAAACCTGGTCCTGTGGGCCTGGTGCCCGCCTGGCCCTGCCTCCAGACGCCGGCTGAGAAATGAAATCATTTCTCATTTAGAAATTAATGAGGTTTCCCAGAGCCGCCTCCGCCTGGCGCCCGCACGCAGGGTCCCCAGATGCTCCGCCAGCTGACTTGATGTACGCATTCGATTAAAAGCCCAGGAAGAACAGGTCCCCGCCCCCCGCCCCCTCCAGCATTGTAAGAGCCCCTGCTGAAATTTAGTTTAGCGTCTTTTATTTTTTTCACGGGCCTTCGCCTTTGTCATTTCTTAATTTTCCTGCAGTCTCAGAGCAGGAGTGCTGTCCTCTCTGGGTATGTGCCCCTCTCCGGCCACGTCACATTCAGAAACTCATGCCAGGGGCCTCGAGAGGGGCGAACTCTGCCGCAGAGCCCGGGACACCCCTGCAGACAAGGTCCCTGTCGGCAGGGCCAGGAGAGAGACCAGTGAGGAAAGGGAGGCAATCATGGCCTTGGACATGTCCAGAGGAAATAGGCATGATGATGGGGGTATGGGGGGAGAGGAACAGGGTGGGCAGTGAGGGGGGGGCACCTCTTTGGATACAGTGGTCGTATTTGTTTCCTCGGGCTGCCGTGACAAATTACTGCCAACTAGGTGTCTTAAATACAACAGGGCTTTCTTCTCTCGTGCTCTGGAGGCCTCAAGTGCAAAATCGAGGTGTCAGCAGGGCCACGGTCCCTCCAGATGCTCTAGGGGAGAACGCTTCCCCGCCTCTCCAGCTCCCAGTGGTGGATGACCGCCTCTGACCACCATTCCTTGGCTTGTGGCAGCCTCACGCCAGCATCTACCTCCATCTCCATACGGCCTTCTTTTCTCGCCTCTGATTCTCCTTTTCCTATCAGGACACTTGGTATAGGCCTGAGAGCCCACCGATTTAACTCAGGGTGATCTTATCTCAAGATCCTTCACTTAATTGCATCTGCAAAGACTTTTTTTCCAAATAATGTCCCATTCCCGGGTACGTGGACCTGACTTTGGGGGGGTGACACCTTCCAATCCCTTATAGTTTACAGTGGGGATGCAGCAGATGATAGCTAAGGTTACTCTGTAAAATTAATGATAATGTTGGCAGGCCATGGTTTCATCAAGGGCAAATGAGTACCCAAGTGCAAGAGATCTTTTTGACTCAAAAATGCTTTGTTGCTAGACAACCACCTGGATGGGAGAAGATATTTGCAAATGATACATCTGATAAAGGGTTAATATCCAAAATATATAAAGAATACATACAACTTAACACCAAAAAACAATCCAGTTTTTTTTTTTAAATGGGTGAAGTGCCTGAATAGACACTTCTCCAAGGAGGACATACAGATGGCCAATCGACACATGAAAAATGCTCAACATCACTAACCATCAGGAAAAACGCACATTAAAACCACAATGAGATCTCACCTCACACCTGTCAGAATGGCTATCATTAACACATCAACAAACAACAAGTGTTGGTGAGGATGTGGAGAAAAGGGAACCTTCATGCACTGTCAGTGGGGGTGTAAATTGGTGCAGCCACTGTGAAAAACAGTGTGGAAGTTCCTTAAAAAATTAAAAATGTAACTACCATATGACCCAGCAATTCCACTTCTGGGTATTAATCCAAAGAAATACAAAATACCAGTTCAAAAAAAAAGTATATGCACTCCCATGTTTATTGCAGCATTACTAGTAATAACCAAGATATGGAAGCAATCTAAGTGTCCACTGATAGACAAAGAAATAAAGAAGAGATGGTGTATATACACAATGAAACATGACTCAGCCATAAAAAAGAATGAAATCTTGCCATCTGCAACGGCATGGATGGACCCAGAGGGTACTGCGCTGAGTGAATCAAGTCAGCCGGAGAGAGACAAATAACAAATGATTTCACTTATGTGTGGGATGCAAAAATAAATAATCAAACAAGACCAAAAAAAAGTGCTTTGTTACAAGGAAAAAGAAAGCAAACTCAGAAAGAAGCTAAGGTGTTCCCGCCAAGGAAAGCTGTGCTTGTGACTGCTCCATGCTCACACTGTTCAAAGAACCGCTGGTTGGGAAAACGGGGCTCCCACAATGCTCGCGAGATCAGGAGCCCCAGGTGGTTGGCTAAGTAACAGATCTACTCTTAAAGACAGCAGGCACCTGCCTTTCCTCCAGAAACACCAGAAGCTCTGGCCAAAGAAGGACGTCTCAGGAACCCTTTCCCACAGAGGGAAATGCCATTGTCTTTTGTTTCAAATCTTGTTAATGTGACTGTGGGACTCCAAGATGGGCCCAAAGACTTTCAGTCCTGTTATGCCTGGTGAGAATGTGGATGTTTAAAATTGTTGTGAATATCTATCCTTGAGTCTGTGGTCCCCAGAACTTAGCCCGCTTGAGGGTGGGGGCTGACCCTGGTTATCTTCATGGTCTCCAGGATGCATTGTGGTGATATGGGAGGAGCAGGACTCTACAAGCAAAGACCTAAGTTCAGATCCTTACTCCACCTCTTACCAAGCAAATCATGTCCCCTCTCAAAAGCCTGCTTCCTCACCTGTCGATTGGACCCTGGATTATCTCCTGGTTTTGCTAAGCTGTTATGGCCTTTGAATGTTAGAATAATTGTTTTTTTATTGTCCTCAAGTACCTTGGGCTCTGTCCCATTTCACAGACGAGAAAACTAGGATGAAAGGTTCCTATGTCAGTTGCTCAAGATGGAACAGCTATGAAGAGTCAGAGCTGGAATGGAACAACAAAGGAGGCTGACAAAGGGTGGTGGGACTGTGACAAGGGGTGTTTAACCCAGCCTGGGAGTGAGGAAGGACTTGGGGGAGAGGAGACAACTTAACTGAAACCTGGAGGACAGATGAGGAGGTGGTAACTGGACAGAGAGAAGGGATAGGTGTTCCCGAAAGAGGGGGCAGAATGTGCCGAGACCTCAAAGAGGAGGTACCCAGAAAGCACACATAGCTCGGCTCTTGCAGCTGGAGAGACAGGCAGGGGTCACAACTAGTTACCTACACTGCTCCCTAGGGCTTCCTCTTGCGGGTAGTTTGATGGAATATATAACATTCTTCTTAGAGAAGATTCAAACAACACCTGTTTGGCCATCCTCAACTCCTCTCTCTTCCCCTCCTCCCCTAATGAACCTCCAGGAATGCTTGAAGGCACATCCGTCCAGTCTTTTTTCTATATATTTCCATGTCTCCCCATATATTTCCCTATTTCTCTAAGACACACACATGGATGTGTTTGATCACCCACAGCATCTCACACTTATAATTGCCAGGCTTGTTTTCTTTCTTAATGGCATATAAAATAAAGATGCATCTTAAAATATTGGCATACACTCATAGAAAAAGTATAATATTGGGAGGTTTGGGGGAGAGGGATAACAAATGGAATCATACTGCCCATAACACTCTGAACCTGCAGTATATCTTCTTGGTCTATGCATGTTCATGTATTACTTTTGCAGGACACATAATATTCCATAGAATGGATATACCACGTGTGAATGCTTAGCCATGACTCCATGCATAGGCACTGCAGCTGAGCCTTCCTTTTCAATGTTACAAAAATGATATGGCAAACCCCCATGCAGTGGAATTACTTTGAATATGATTTTTTTTTTTTTTAGTTTAGAATGTGCGCTTGACTTTCACGGGGCACCTGAAGCCCGGGGCTCTATGCCTGGAGGAGCTCAGACCCCAGCACCTGCTGCCTCCCTGCTATGCACACATCACATAAAAGTTCCCTCCTGGGCCCAGGGAGCCTCTTAACATCAGTATGTCCCAATCCTTTCTCCCAGTCAGTCCCCGCCACCTCCTCTCCTGCTGGAAACCAGTCTTATCAGTTTCCAACCTGCCTCCTCAGAGGATGGCTGGCCAGGCCACTAGCCCTCGGTCCAGCTTCTGCCATTGGTTTGCTGTGTTGGGCAAGACACTGACCCTTCTGGGTCTTGGGTGCTTGTCTGGGGGATGACTAGCCTGACCTTCCTCCTGGGCTCTTGGAAGGTGACAGGGAGGCCAGACACAGGGAGGACTTGAGGTGCAGCCAAGAGGCACTTCCAGTTGTGTCTGGAACACACTGCGCTCTGTCCTGCCTCGCACCCCTGCACCAACTCCTCCTCCTCATCCCTGGTTGCCTGTCTGGAGGAGGCAGAGTAGCACAGCAGGACTCCAAACCCAAAAAAAGCCAGGAGCTCCTCCTCTGGGCTGACGTGGCCTCCGGGCTTAGTACACTCCTGTGACACTGACATTATACTTGGTGTGGCATCATTCTAAAAGGGTTAGAAACTGCCTGCGTTCAAATGCCAGCTCTGCCGTTACTGCGCGAACTTTGGTCATTTACCTAACCTCTCTGCGCTTTGGTTTCCTCGTTTGAAGAGTGAAGATGATAACAATAGTACCTGCCTCTTGGGATGGTTGTGAAAGCTCCATTTTACAGATGAAAAGCCTGCAGCTAAGGGAAGCAATCTGACTTAGAGGAGGAGGCGATGTTCATTGTGCTCCTACTGTGAGCAGTGCCCTCCGAGCTGGGTGCTTTGCTTATGTGACCTCATTTCCTCTCAAAGCAGCCTGTGCCAGAAGTCACACAGCTGATCAGAGGTGGGCCTTTGTCTATGATAGGGCTGACCGGATCCCTCCTGACAAGTAGCAGGTAACTCAGGGCCAGTTAGCACAACCCATCCCCTCCGCCACAGTGATTGGCTCAGACCTGGGCATGTGATCTCGTCTGGTCCAATGAGAAGCCTATCTGAAGGTTTTGCAGAATTATTTAAGAAATAGAAAGTCTCCTTCTACTTGGGTTGCTAAGACTGGGGAGGATTTGAAAACGGAACCCAAACAGGAGCAAAACCCAGAGAGGAAAAGAAAGAAATTGAGTTTAGTTCTCTGGATGCCAGAAGGCTGGAGCTTTCCAGTTACTTGGGCTAAGAAGCAAGTTTAAACAAGTACGATTTGAGTTTCTGTCACTTGCCATCAAAAGACTCCTGGCTGATACAACTAGACTGTGGCTCTTTTATCTCCACTGTGCTGAACTGGATGACCTCTCTTCACCAAAAATTATTCCAGGCCCTGCCTGCTTGGGTTTTCTTGGAGGACAAATCCAAGCTTCTTCCCATTCTCCCCCACTAGGGCTTGGCCAAGAAGCTGACCCAGAAAACATGCTGCCTTGACAACTAGCCTCTCTTCTTCATGGCCTCTGCAGTGGGTCCTTAAAGAAATAGAATATCTTCACATCATCAAAGAGCTTGGACAAGATTCAAAATTAGTTCTGGGGATAAAAAGATTCTGGGAAAAGCTCTCTCCAGGGGTGATCTGCAGCAAGCACACGGTCTGAAGGGCGCCCTGCTCTCTTCCATGGGTGACATAATGGTGATAATAGCAGCTACCACTTAAGGGGCACTTACAAGGCCAGGCACTGCCTACGGCTCTTTAAAAACACTCTCCTATTTCATCCCTTGCATATCCTTATGAAAAGAGATGACAGTTATGCTCATTTTCCCCAGGAGAGGTATAGAGGCTTGACCAGGTCACACACCTAGTTGGCAGTGAGGCTGAGGGTTAGACCTAAGTCAGAGGGTGCACAGATAAACAGACTCTGGATTTGAGTTTTGCCTGTTTCTTAAAGTCCTGGAGCACACAGGGGCTTTGCATCACCAAGTTTCACAAAAAAAAGCCAGACCAGTGCCACCCAATTTACCCATAGATGTGATCAGTAGGCAGAATGCCAACACCCAGGCCAGCAAAGGATCAGCACTCCATAGATGAGGCCACATCTACAAGAGGCTGGAGAAATGGTCAAGAGGACTTGCCTTTATTGAGCATGTATTATGTGCCTAGCACTTTTAGATGAAATCATTCTTTCATGCAGCATAGACACCCCACAATAACCAGGCTCTATGTGAGGTGCAAGGTAAAGTTATATTTTATCATCCAGCTAGTTCGTGGGAGCCTGACCACACCCCCTCATGGTTTTGACATCTCATTTTGAAAGAAGTGGAAAGAGAAGCTCAGAGAGGTTAAGACACCTATCCCAGGTTCACAGAGGGTCCTGGTAAGGGACTGAGCTGGGATTTGAACCCCAATTCCCTTACTTCAAGGTCAGGAACTCGATTATTCTTGAAACAATGCTCCAGGAACTCCCAAAAGTTCCTCCTGGTCCAGCTTGGGGCTGAGGACAGAGTCCTTGGTACTCCATCTTTTGTCAAGTTCTCACATACTCCTGGTGTCTGGAGGATGTCTCCTTCAGTGGGACTTCATGCAGTGGTGTGCTGGAACTGGGTCATATCAGCTCACAAGACCCAACTATTACATTTTAGGGATGAGCCCGTTAACATCATGTTGATAGCTAGAAATTGACCACACTGGAAATACTTACACCACAGAAATTGGCAAACGCTATAAATCAAGACTTCCTTCCCCCAGAGAGCCAGTTGTTAAATATTTCCTAGCAAGCCGCTGGACTACAGAGAAACAGTTCTGGTTCATTAATTTACTCATTCATTCAACAAATATATACTGAGTTCCATCTCTAACCTATAGTCTGCATTCACTCTCATACCTGCTCAGAAAATCTTGCTTCATGGCCTACTCTATGCCAACCTCTGTGCTAAATACTGGGGATTCCGCAGTGGCAAGACAGGCATGGTCCCCGCCCTCATGGAGCTCACAGTCTAATGAGGGCATCAGATTTTAACCCCCAAAAGGTCACACAACCTGTATTGGGAGTAGAAGCTTGACCAAGCCAAGCTGGCAAGTAGGAGCAGACAGACTCCAGGTAGAGGGTATGACATGTGCAAAGTCCCTGTGGCTGGAGGAAACTTGGCATGTTCTCAGGGCGGGCCCAAGGCCAGCATAGTTCATAGCTAGAAAGAAAAGAGCGAAGGGGACCATGGAATTGGAAAGGGACCTTGGCAGCCCTAGTGGGCCATGTTAGGGACAAGCCCCAGTAAGTCTATCAAAAACGGCCCACATTTTGCAAGGTCTATGGAACTCAGTCCTCATTGCCTCATCAGATCCTTTCTCCGGCACCTCCCAGCCTCAGTTTCCTTGCTGGAAAAATGAAGATGGAAATGGAGGCTGTGGGGTTAAATGGCAACATAGATGGACAACATTTGGCTCCGTGCCTGGCCCGCTACAAGCTGAACTATTACATTTCTCTCCCTCCCTCCACAAGTGTTCTTTCGGCCCCTGTCTGCCTTCTTGCATTCCGTCCTTTACACCTTCACTGCGTCCCAAGCGCTATGCTGGGCACTGTGATAAGAGGCGGGCCTTCATCTATGATAGGGCTGGCGCTCTCCCCTACTACACGTACCATGTCACTTAGTGATGTGGGAAATCAGCCGTGACCAAGGCAGACGCCATGGCCCCTGGAGGGAGAGGGCTGTTTTGCTGCCTCCGAATTGCCTTCCCTGAATCATTCAGCAAGTATTTATTCCATCTGGCCACAGCCAGGCAACTCCTCCTCAACTCCCCACCTCCCTCCCGGGCGGCAGGAGTCCTCCCTCGCTTTTGTATCTTCAACAGGGAGGATACAAATGAGGCTGACATGGGTGCGCCTGGTGGTCCACGGGATCAGACCTGCTCTCTTTTGGGCATTCAGCTCCCCAGCTGGTGAAGGTGTCTCCGGGGATCACCCGCCCTCCCTCATGCCGCTGTCCGTCTAAAATGCAACTGCGAGTTCCCCCATCTGTCTCCCCAGCGGGTCTGCGAGCTCCTGGAGGGCAGGCCTGGGTCTTACTCCTCAGCACCCTGCCTGGAGCACGGAAAGCCTGTCGTCAGCGTTTGTCGAACGAATCCTAGACCGCACCCTTTCCAGGTGCAGCCAGAGAGGCCCTACCTACTCCCTCCTCCCGCCCCCTCCGCTCCGCCCCGCCCCCGCCCGCCTGTGGGAGAGGGGCTCCCAAACTGGTGGCCAGCCCCGGGGTCTCCCTCCAAACCCCCTTCCCGGACTCACTGAGAAGTTGTCGGCTAGAGTCGCTGACCGTCACGTTCTCCTGCCAGAAGGGGTTCATCAGCGGCGCGCACGGGCTCTGGACTGGAGGGGGTAGAGGAAGCAGTGGGCCGGCGCCCTGGAGTGGGGACCCCAGCCCGCAGGTGCCCCCAAGCCCCCAGGTGCCCCACCGGGAGCGCGAGTGGCGAGTTGGTCTCCGAGGGATGCTGGCAGCCACCGCTCACTGCCCACCTCCCTCCCGCGCCCCGGGACCACGCGTTCGAGGCTTGGCGGCTCACGGAGGGGTGCGCGCCCAGCAACAGGTCCCCGGCCCCTTACCCCGGCAGGTCCGCCAGAGACCGGAGTGCGAGCTCAGAGGCTCGAGCTGGCTGCGGTTGGCGCCCCCGGCACCGTCCCGCGCCTCCCGGGCGCCGCTTTCCAGCCGCCGCGTGTCGATGATGTACCAGAAGTCGGTGCCGATGGCGGCCGCCAGCAGCACGAAGCTCAGCGACCCGGCCAGCGCCGCCACCCCCGCCAGCACCGCCAGGGGCACCCGCATGGCCCAGCTCCCGGTCCGCTGCCCGCGCCGCCCAGCTGGGGTCTGGAACCCCGGCCCTGGACCCCGATCCTCCCCCCAGTCCCTGGCTCCGCCCCTCAGAGTTCACCTGCTCCCTCAGACCACACTCCCTCCAGCCCAAGCGCACCCTCTCTTCCCTCTCCTCACTTCTTCCCCAGGCCCTTCTCCCTCCAACCCCCATCTCACTCTCCAAGAACCCCCCAGGGTTGCCCATTCTGCCTGCCCTCCCTTTCCACCCCAGCCTTCCTTACTCTCCCTACACCTCCTCTTCAACTCCCCGCTCCCTCCCTCCCTCGCCCGCCCTTCCACAGCTCCTCTCCCCGCCCCACGGTGCGCCCCCTCCTCTGTGTGGGGAGTCTGGGCGGTGTAGGGGAGGAAAGGTGGCCTTCCACAAACTGGGGGAGTAAGAAGAAGGGGCGCT
>NW_005871120.1:273375-294341 GCF_000147115.1 Myotis lucifugus | reverse complement strand
CCACTACCATCACCACCACCATCACCACCTTATGACCAAGAGATCAAAATCTTGGCACTCCTGCAACACATTCTTAAGAAAACATTGTGCCACCTGGCCAGCACGGCTCAGTAGTTGAGCGTTGACCTATGAACCAAGAGATCACAGTTCAATTCCCGGTCAGGGCACATGCCCGGGTTGCGAGCTCAATCCCCAGTGGGGGCCGTGCGGGAGGCAGCCAATCAATGATTCTCTCTCATCATTGATGTTTCTATCTCTCTCCCTCTCCCTTCCTCTCTGAAATCAATAAAAATATATTTTAAAAGAAAACATTGTGCCAAGACCCAAAAGTTGATGAATTGGAGAGAGAATCATTATGTTCTTAACATGCTTAGAACAAGGAGCTGTGAGAGAAAGTGACATAGGGGAGGTCTCATTTAGATCCAGAATCCAGAAAGTGACCCTGATGCTGAGAAATGCAAGATGCAAAGGCATTTCATGCCTAGAGGAGGGCTTATGTGAATAACTGAAAGAAGAATAATCACAATAATAGTTATAGAAGAGCAAGTAGAGAGAATTAAGCTTATGGGGAATGGGGTACAGGTGGGGACCAGGTCCTACAGGGCTTGAGGTTATAATCAAGAGTTTGGGTCCTAGTCTAAGTCACTTGAATGGCTTTGAGAAGAGAAGTTAAATGTTCTAATTTACATTTGTAAAAACCTATCTTCACACTGGCATAGACTGTAGGGAGTCAGGAAGGGAAGCAAGCAGGACATTGCAGTAGAAGCAGCAAGAGATGCTGGTGGCTTGAGTCAGGACAGTACCCGCAGTGGACAGGGAGTGAAGTGAATAGATATTTTCAATTGGGGAGGGGAGGTGGAATTGATAGGACTTGGTGCTAGGCTGGGGTTGAGAATATTATTTTCCCAGTTACTTTGTTCTCCTTTACCAACACCATTTTAATCTTCATCAACACATCCTCATCTTCATTATCAGCAGCATCGGTAGCACCCTGGACAGAGCTCTCACCAGCAAGAACACATCCTCCCCTAGAATCAGCACAACATTCTACTCCATCACCCCTTCAGCCACCACCTTGACTAAGTAGATCTTTCCCATAATCATCACTACGGAAGGCTTTGCTTTCAACTCCATCACACTATGGCTGATATCTTTAATTGCACCATCATCAGAACAGTCCTCAACTGTTCTATCAACATTAGGGAATCTAGATGAAGGTAAAATTCAATGAGGCTGATCCCAGGACCCCCAAGTATGCCTTTAAGGGTTAATCTCTCTCTCTCTCTCTCTCTCTCTCTCTCTCTCTCTCTCTCTCTCTCTCTCACAAACACACAGATACTTTCCCCTCTCTTGGGTTCACTGGGGGAGCGCGAGCTCATTTGATGGACCCCAGGGCCTACCTTTCACAGCTCAGCAACTCCGACAAAAGGAGGGGAATCTCTTCTTCCATGGGATATGCCAGAGATCACTAACTGAAGCTCATTTGACTGCCTAGAGTCATATTCTCATCTCTAAACATATGTGTGTGAGTCAGAGGGATAGAAGGGAGTGATCGTGCAAGACTGACACACTGCACAGTCTGAGTGTCCCTGCCCACTCCTGCAACTCAGTCCCACCTTAATCCATTAAGCTAAGAGGTGTTATGGCTGCCAACTGAGACAAACAAAAATACAAGATAACCAGTTAAATTTGAATTTGAGATATACTTATACTGAACATTTTTTACTTTGTTGTTATTATTGTTGTTGTTGAATCTGAAGTTCCAATTTAACGGAGTGCCCTGTGTTTTGTCAGGGAAACCTAGCTGGCTCTTCAAAGGAAAACCAAGATGTCATTAGCAGAATGAGAAGGGGCCATGGCAGACACAAGCAGCAGATCCTCCTCCACCCTCAGGCACATGTCCCTTCTCTGGATCCCACTTTCCTCATCTATATAAAGAGATATAATCTACCTGAATCGTGCGGTCACCCTAAAAAGAACAGAAAGTAATGTTTTTCAATGAATCTGGGGAGGAGTGGAGCACATCAGCCGTCAGATGGTATCATTGCTCAGCCAGTCAGCGGAAGAGGCAGGAGAACGCCTGAAGGCTCCTGAGGCAGAATCCAAACAAGCCGCAGCGTTTCGGATGGAAGCCACGCCAGGCACCGTGCTGGGTACTAGTGTTGCATAGAACAACCTTCAACAGGGATTGTACAGGCTGCTTTTGAGTCTGGAACCAACATCTTACAGGCTGTGTAAGCCCAGAGAAGTTGCCTCCCTTCTCTGAGCCTCAGTTTCCTCAGCTGTAAAGTGGGGGTGCTCATACCTACCAATCCCGGATGTTATTATTAAAATATGGGGATAAATGATGATGGAAGGAGACTTGACTTGGGGCGGTGAATACACAATACAGTATACAGATGGTGTGTTATAGAATTGTATATCTGAAACCTGAATAATTTTATTAACCAATGTCACCGTAATGAACTTAATTAAAATCTTTTCAAATAAATTATTAATTAATTCATTAATTAAAAATAATAGCATCGGTTGGTTGTGAATAAAAGGGAAAGGCTTTCAGAAGTGCAGGGTGGGCCAAGCTGGTGCTGCTCAGTGGTTGAGTGTTGACCTATGAACCAGGAGGTGACGGTTCAATTCCTGGTCAGGGCACATGCTCAGTGGGGATGTGTAGGAGGCAGCCAATTAATGATTCTCTTTCCTCACTGATGTTTCTCTCTCTCTCTCTCTCTCTCTCTCTCTCTCTCTCTCTCTCTCTCTCTCTCCCTTTCTCTCCCTTCCTTTCTGAAGTCAATAAAAATATACTTTAAAAATTTTTTTAAGTGCAGGATGGGGAGTGCATTTGAATAATATAAAGAGGAAATATTTTTAAAGAAAGAGGAGGGCAGAAGGGAGAAAAGATGTCAAGATATCAAGAAGAAATGTTACCTTTCAATGTGAAGCATAGGTATCATGGAAAAAACATTATTTTTTAAATGAGTGAGAACTGGATTTGTGCAATTCTGCACCCTGAGGCCCTGCTTGCTTCATCAGCCTCACATACCCAAGCCTTGAATGGGTGAAGTTCTTTCCTGCCTCTGGGCCCTCACACATACTGATCCTATTACCTGGAACACTCTTATCCCAACGTGTGTGTGTGTGTGTGTGTGTGTGTGTGTGTGTGTGTGTGTGTGTTTTGTTGGTTTGTTGTTGTTTTTGTCTCAAGTTTTAAACTACTTATTTGGAAGGGTTTAGCTAACACCCCAACTTAGGTTAAAGGCACCTATAATATGCTGATTCAGATGTGGTTAAAGCCTCGCCTAACCTCTCAGGCACTCAACTTTTCAACTCACGCCTCAGCATCCTTCCACACATGCCTGTGACTCTCCACATATGGACTTTTCTCCCCAAGTGAGAAGGCTGGAGTTATTGGATAAGGCACCCAGGGACAGCTGAGGATGAGTGGAGTTGGAGGATAAAGAGCCCCAGCTAACTCACCCCTTAGGGGAGGGGAAGGCTCTGAGGTGTGCTCCCCTCTGTCTCACAGAGTCCCCAGTGGGCCTGAGCTGCGGCTATCCACCCCAGCGATGTGCTCAATGGCACATGTCATATGGCTTTTCTTCCCTTGTCCATCTCAAGCCCCCACTCCTGTACCACTGTATTCTAGGCTCACCCCCGAATAAAATTGCTTTACTTCAAATCCTTACCTCAGGGTCTACTGCAAAAGAAACCCAACCAAAGACATAAGCTGTCTTAGCATTGAGAGTCTCCATAGTAATTAATGATTATTTAATGGTGAAGTCATTTGCTACCTGTCTGTCTGCCCCTGTGGACATTCAGGCGGTATGGGAGACACTATGGGGTGGCTCATTCAACACCATTTTGAGTCACTTCCCCCCTTCAATTTCTAGATGCCTTCCAGCCAGTGCTGACCACAAGACATAATTCTGACCAATGAGGCAGTAAGCAGAGTCAGTTGGGAAGGGCTTTCCCAAGAATAAAAGACAAGACCTTGGGAGAAGAAGCTTTGGGTCCCCTGGGAATGTAGGTGTGACATCTGGAAGTACAGCAGCCATATTGCAGCCATTAGAATAAACCTCCTTGTGAGTGGCAAAAAAACAGAAAGATACGGAGTCTGAGTCTGAGAGCATCATTGAATAGCTGCCTCGCCTTTGAACTGCCTGCCTCCAGAATTCTCGTTAGGAGATAAAAATGAGCCCCTATCTGTTTAAGCCACCACCTTTGGGCTGTCTGTGTCGCAGCTGAATGCGCTGAGAACTGATGCAGACAGGGATAGTGTGGGTCCTATCCAGTGTATACCATTGGCTTTTAGGTTAGTGCGTGATACATTTTTTAAGTAAATTATTCATTGTAACAGTAGATGTGCAGTGAAGATTTGTTGATTTAATAAATGCATCCTGCCCCCAAAGCCTCTTTTTATAAACACCGAGCTTATTTTGTGTGGCAGACCTACAAGGAAACAACGCTGGGCTTTAGACGTACAGCCAGGATATCTGTGCGGTTATTAAGATTGCTGCTCTAGAGAGAGATGCTCTCTGCTTATTCAATCTCATGAGGTCATAGTGTGCTACTGGCCAATTAGATTCTGCAGACCTGACCCGTGCAGAACCTTTTGAGTTCAATGCCTCCATCTGTCCATTAGAGACCTCCAGAGGCGCTGCCTGTCACTCTCCACATCCTGCACAGCATAATTATCTTGGAATGAAAAAGGACCACTAACCCACTGGTTTCATTTCCCCATTACACTCCTGGCTTGATGCCATGAGATGAAGGCTGGGCTGATCTCGCTCCATTTCAGGGAATCTCTTCCAAAGGTGGAATAAAGATCCCCCGGCCAGGGAAAAGTTGCTCCCAGGAGCAATGTGGAGGGAAGGAGCAAGGACCGGAGCCAGCACACCTGGGTTCCAGCAGCGCCAGCCTGTTGAAAGATGCAGGCCGGCCTGCTTCGCCTCCAGAGCCTCAGTCTGCTGGTCTGTAAAAGGGGCTAGTACAAGTCCTCTCCTAAGCATCTATTCTGGGGACAGCTTACCTGCTGAACTGTTATAATGTGGCCGGCACATTGGGTGTGTTTCCTTTTTGAATCTTCACATCAATTCTATGAAAAAGATATGCATGGTTTCCCCAAACCTTATCATTGGTGCCATTGACAGACCCAAAAAACTGCACAAAATTAATGTATACCATTTGGTGGGTTTGGACATATGTACACACGCGTGATACCATCACCGGAATCGAGGTCATAAACATATTCATCACCTTTAAAAGTTTCCTCGTGTCCCTTTGGTGCTGTTCTTGGGGGTGGGGTGTTGTGGTAAGAGCACTTAACCTGAGATCTACCCTCTTAACAAATGTAGTCTCATCTGGGAACACCCTCACAGACACCCCAGAAGTCATGTTCAATCTGGGCTCCCCACAACCAGTCAAGTTGACACATAAAAGTCACCATCACAGGAGCGTGAGGAATGACTGTAACCGGGCATGAGGTTACCTTTCGAGGGAAACCAATGTTCTAAAAGCAGATCGTGATGATGGTGCACAAACTCTGTAGAGCAGTGGTTCCCAACGTGAGGAACAAGCCCCACAGGGGGCAATTTCATTTTGAAGGGGGGGCAATTCGAGAATGAGTTATTAACAGTGAATTTTTTGTGTTTGTTATGGTTCTAGGGGCCTCATATACAGTATATAAATATATATTGTGACATGTTTAGGCATTTCAGTTCTCTATTATATGTTTTGAAACTTTATTTGCCCTTTTTCCATATCACTTCATGTTATTATTGTGTTTAAACAATTTCTTGGTGATTTCTTCCTCAGTACTTCAACTTTCGTTTTGTTCCTTTATTTTTCTCTTTCATGGATGCCATATTCTTTGGAAGCTTGTTTAGACCAAGTTAATGGTCCTTCGGGCTTCCTCCACAGGAATAGGAGTTCACTTTTTGAATAATAAGAATTATATGTCACAGGGGTAGCATCAGGATTTTAGAGATGCTTAGGTGGGGCATGGCCTAAAAAAGGTTGGGAACCACTGCTGGAGGTAAACTGAAAACCACTGAATTGATACATATACAAACTTACATATGCCGATCTGTAAAAGCCCCCTCAGAAAAGGAAAGCGAAGCGCTCAGGAAAGAATCGTGAAAATGGTGACACGATGAAGGTGGAGGTGACCAGGATGGCAGTGACCACAGCAGCACGGCTCACTGAAGGCGGACGCCTGCTCTGGCCGGGCCCTGGCAGCCCTCATCTCTTCATCAGCACAGCAATCCCGGGAGGTGCTTGTCTTGGGAGGCTGTGGAGTCGATGACCAGCACACGGGCTCTGGGGGCAGGCCACCCAGGTTCAAACTCACCTGCAGCCATTCCTAGTGTGGGACCTCGGGCAAAGACCAAAGCCTCTCTCAGCCTCAGTTTCTCCATCTGTAGAGAAGGTATAAGATAATCCTGACCTTGGGATTGTGAGCACATGACCTGGTAGCCCATAGAAACAGCTGGTAAACATTAGCTCCAGCAATTAGCCTGGGACCCTGTTTTGCAAAACATGACAGAGTCTGACCCTGCAAGGTCACACAGCCGACAAGGCACGGATGTGGCATTCCAACCCAGGCCCAGCTCTGGGCTGTTGCCAGGACCCTGGTAGCATCTGAACAATTAGGTTTACCGTGTGCGCAGGGTGCAGTTAGCAGCCCGCCTGCCCGGGCTCCACACCCCCCCCCCCCCCCCCCCCCCCCGGAAAGGTTTGGGGGCCCCAAGGAGAAAACCTCTCTCCCGAATGGTAATGTCAGAACAGAACTGGCACAGCGTGCCCAGCCAGCTCCCGCCCGCTCCCCACAGCCCTCTGAGCTGAGCAGGCAAAGGCCACGCTGGAAATTCACTGATTGGGGTCCAGAGCCAGCCCAGACCTCCGAGGCCATGTTCCCGCGAGACTGCCTGGTGCTGGGAACACTGCCACCCCCTTCCCCAGCCAGGACCTGGAACAAGAGACCATGAGAGACAGATTGGGTCCTTCTCCGTGGCTCAGTGGGGACTGGGGGAGGGGACCAGAGGCCGGTAGAGCAAAGAGAAACCATAGCATCAGCCCAGACACCTCACAGAGGAGGAAAATGAGACCCAGGAAAGAAAGGGTGCGTGACTCGAGCCCTCTCTGAAGACAGGCAGAGGGCGTCTCTGCTCAGCCTGACAAGCTCTAACTTATTGAGCAGCTACTGTGCACCCGACACTAAGGACACAATAGGCGTAGCTCGGGTTCCCCTTCCTCCGCTGAGGACTTCACAGTGTCCTGGGGACACAGAAAAGGAAAGGAATCCATGCAAGACAACGCAGCGCCTGCAGTCACGGAAGCGGGCTGAAAGCACAGTATTTGGTGAAAGCTGCCATTGGCATTGGCGGAGTGCTGGCCTAGCCCTTCCCGTACCAGCGTCTTCAGACAGCCCCTAGCTCTGGCCTCCACCCCCACCCTTCCCTCACACCTCGTAGATTTCATCTACATAGCAGCTCTGGGTGAGTTTCCTGTGGCCACTGTGCCAAATTATCACAAATTGAGGGGCTTAACACAACACACATTTATTCTCTTTGAGTTCTTGAGGTCAGGAGTCTGACGTCCGTTTCCCTGGGCTACAGTGGGGGCTCTAGGAGAGAGACATCGTGGCCTGGCCTTCTCCAGATCCCAGGGCCACCCACATTTGGGGCTATAGCCCCTTCCTTTCTCTTCAAAGCTGTCAGTGTAGCATCTTCCCTCGCCTCCGACCTCTGCTTCTGTCCTGTACCTTCTCGCTCTGACCCTCTTGCCCGCGACCACCCTGAGCACACCCAGGGAAATCTCCCATCTCGAGATTCTTAATCACGTCTGCAAAGTCCCCTTTGCTGTGAGAAGTAACATAGTCTCACGTTTTGGGGGATTAGGATGTGGAAGCCTTTGGGGGGGGCCATCATTCTGCCCAGCACGAATCCTAATAAAGTAGGGACTCACGATCACCCTCGTGTTAGAGATGAGGAAACTGAGCCTTAGAAAAGTCAAGGAACTTATCCAAAGTCACAAAGGGAGCGGGGACTTGAACCTGGGTTGACCGGAGCCCTAGGAATAGAGTCAGTCTCCACTCTGCTACAAGAGACAGTAGGAAGATGTCCAAAGCAGGCCAGCCATAGAAGGCGTTCCCAAAGTGGGGACCCCAAACTACATTGCATCCGCAATTGGGGCATCAGCTGCGGGACACTCGGCTGCACTTTCTGCCAGTCCTCCCCAGAGCGACACCCATGCATGCAATGTGCGGGATAGGAGCTGGGAAAGTGATGTCTCCAAAATATGGCCGGTCAGCTTCCCCTGTAGTTCCAGATCATCCAGACAAAAATAGCAGCTTAACTGGAAGCCTCAACAATCCAGCCAATTATCTCCACACCCCAACTCATCTGCCAGCCTGAAACATGCCTCCCGTCTGAAAAGTGGGCATCGTTACCTACTCATGTAAGCGCATTAGCCGCCCTCCCTCCCTGCTTCCATTCTCCCTGGCTCTGGGTTTAGTTTGGAAACATTTTTCCAGTGTTAAGAAGCACCGCATTTCCACCGGAGCCAAGGGACATCAGTCGTCTAGACACAGAGCAGACAAGCCTGGCCTTATCCACCCTCCGTCATTACCTAAAGTCTGAATAGAACCTCCAGAGAACGTGCAACCCAGAGGCTCTGGGCGGGGGGTGGGCAAGGTGGGGGGGGGGGGAAGGCTGGGAAGGAGTTGAAATGTTTAGCATAAAAGTAGTATGTTACCCTTTTTTTAATCTTGGAACAAAGGGAGAAAATAAAAGCTGCCTGTTATCCTACAGCCAGAGAAACCTCGACTAACATGTATTAATATGATAATATAATAAAGTGTAATTTAATAAAGAATATAATACAATAAAGGTGCATTTCTTTCTAATCATGTTTTCTGGGAACAGAACAGTGATAATAGTGTTTCCTAAGCTTTCTCTGGGCGCAGGGCCCTGTTCTGAGTGTTTGCCTGCATCGTCTCAGTCCTCACAGCAATTCTAGGAAACAGGTGCTGGCTGTTATCATCCCCAGTGAGCAGGTGGGAATGTGGAGGCAAAGAGAAGGGAAGCAATAAAAGAATACATAGAGCCCTGACCAGTTTGGCTCAGTGGCTAGAGCGTCAGCCTGTGGACTGAAGAGTCCCAGGTTCAATTCCGGTCAAGGGCATGTACCTTGGTTGCGGGCACATCCCCAGTAGGGGGTGTGCAGGAGGCAGCTGATGGATGTTTCTCTCTCATGGATGTTTCTAATTCTCTATCCCTCTCCCTTCCTCTCTGTAAAAAATCAATTAAATATTTTTTTTTTAAAAAAAAGAATACATAGAGCCAGGATGGTAGATAAGAATACAGGTTTTGAGGGCAGATCGCCAGGATTGATTGATTGATTGATTGATTGATTTTTCTCTAACTTTGTGTATTCCTTTTGTAAGTAATGTTGACACAAATTGAGAAATACACAAGTTTTAAAATTCCAAAGGTACACAACGCCATCCTGTCTCTCTCCCTCTCCTGATCCCAGTCACCACGTTCACCAGTTCCCATCCCCAGAGCCAACCACGCTTAGCAATTTATTTATCTTTCCAAAGTGTGGCTAAGTGTCGACCTATGAACCAGGAGGTCACAGTTCCATTCCTGGTCGGGGGCATATTCCCTGGGTTGTGGGCTCGATCCCCAGGATGGGGAGTGCAGGAGGCAGCCAATCAATTGATTCTCTCTCATCATTGATGTTTCTATCTCTCTCTCTTCCTTTCCTCTCTGAAATCAATAAAATCATTTTTAAAAATTAAAAAAACACACAGATAATTTGTGTAAGAAAATATGGTTTTGTGCATGTGTGTATACATGGTTGTGAATGCATTCTTTTTTACACAAATGGCAGTATACTCTACATCAAGAATGTCAAACATGCGGCCCGTCGGCTGCAAGTTTGACATACTTGCTCTACATCTTGCTGTGTTAACTTAACAAAGTATCTCATTGATCACTACAGGTTAGTCAAGGGTGAGTTCCAACTCATTAGATGCATAGCACTGAGAAGACTTAAAGTAGTTCTTCCTTCATCTGAAAAGCAAATAAAAAAATGCAAGTAAAACACTCAGAGAACCCTACACATAGCAAGCACTCACAATATGTAAGATATTATTGTTAGAATTGTAATCATATTGCATGTAAAGTTTTCAACTATCATTGTATCCCTCAATTGAACATCATATGCAAAAATAAAAATAAACTTCGATCCTTACCTTGCACATATAAAAATCAACTCTACATGGATCACATACCTACATGTAAAAATTAAAGCTATAAAACTAGAGGTGAATGTAAGAGGAAATCCTTGTGGTGTTGAGTTAGGCAAGATTTCTTAGGTAGGGCACAAAGAGCACAAGTTATTTTTTGTAAGTAATGGTCCCCAATGATCCCACCTCCAGGTAATCACATCCTTGTGTAATCCCCTTTGTGAGTGCAGACGGTACCCATGACTTGCTTGTCACCAACAGAACACAACAAAGGTGATGGAATGTCATTTCTGTGATTACATTACATGAGTTGTCATTTCCATCTTGCTGGCTGGCTTTCTCTGTTTGCCTTCTTGGCTCATATGTTTCATGTCAGAAAGGCCAACGTGGTCAAAAACTGTACATGGCCTTCTAGCCAACACCAGTGAGGCAGTGAGATCCTCAGGATACAGCCCAGGAACAACTGATTTCCGCCAACAATGTGAGTGAGCTTGGAATCAGATCCTTCCCCAGTTGAGCCTTCAAATGAGACCCCATCCTCAGCAGATGACTCATTGGAAGACAGTGAAGCAGAGAACTCACCAGTCCAAGCCCATTTTCCTGACCTACAGTAATGGTGAAATAATAGAGGTGTGTTCTTTTAAGGACAGTAAATTTGGGGTGACTTGTTACATAGCAACAGATAACGAACACAACTGGCATGTTTCAGGGGAGCAGTTAGCTGCTATGTGTGCATATCCTTTGATTCTGCAACTCCCCTTTGGGAAGTAGTGAGGCAATTGCTCCAAAAAGTACCTACAGAGATGTCTATCACCGAGTTCTCTAGTCCAAGAAAAGTATCTCACATTTAGCAAGAACCTACTATGTGCCAGGCACTTTGTATGCTTTACTTCACTTAAGCCTCACAACAATCCTATTCTTATAATATTACATCCGTTTTACATACCAGCAAGTGGAATCTCTAAGAGATGAAGCAACTCACCCAAGATGAATCCGTCAATGCTCATTAAATTCTTAGCTCAGTGTCTGACACAAGGCAAGTGCTCAATAAATCTTACAGTCTTAGGACTCATTCAGTTTCAAGTTACAGAAACCTAAGCTAAAATAGTCTAAGCTAAAAAGGGCTCCCAGAATTGCAGAGCTCAAAGGGGTTACTGGATTCAGGCATGGCTGTATCCAGGAGCTGAAAGTTTATCATCAGGACTCTATCTTTACCCATCCATTAGCTTCACTTGCTTCTGTTTTGCAGGCTCTATCCCCATGACAAAGTTTACTTCCTCCTGGCCAAGTAAACCTGGGAGAATAAGAGCATCTCTCTCCCCAAAGAAGAATCCCAGAGAAGAATCTCAATGGTCCTGTTTGGGTCACATGCCCCTTTCTAGAATTATGTCACTGGGCGGTGGGACTCTATGATTGTCCATCTTGGATCACAAAACTCTCTTCCAGGGGACTGAGTGTCATGATTGGCAGTCCCTTCCAGAACCACAGGGTGGGGCAGAGTGGTTCCTGGCAGGAAGGTGTGCTGCAGACAGACTCTGCATAGCCACTCCCATGTAGCAATTATTAGCATGGATATTGAGAGGGGAAGACCTCAGTCAGACCATGGTCCAATTCTAGAGCTCACGTTTTTCCAATATATATGCCTCATCCTCCACCTCCCCACGCTACCCTTTTCAAACTTCACAGCAGCTCAGGAGATGAGAACTGAAGGCTGCTGTCAGTAGCCTGGAAAACAAGTCCTCTGCCCGACAGTGCACAGCGAAAAGTGACTCAAAAGCACCTCAGTGAACAAAGGCCAGCTGGTGCAAAGGTCAGAGCCCAGGGAGCAGACATGCCCCCTGATCTGCACACACAAGGGCTTGCAAGCTGCAAACGCTGCCAAGGACACAGCAAGCCCAGGAGAGGCTCTCAAGGAGGCTGAGGGGCTGGCAGCTTCTCCGTGGCCCCACTGAGAAGGCTAAATGCAACCCTGATATTTGGGGTGGGGGGTGGGGGGGCTAGCAATCTGAATCTGTGCCAGCAAGCCCAGTGTACATTCTTGATAACCTCTAATTAAGTCACTGCCCCTTTCTCCACAAACTGGTCTTGCAAGACCTGTTACCTAAATGCTCACATCTTACAGAGGCCATAAACCATGACACAGTCCCTGGAGGGGTGTTATCAGCACTGGCGCCAGGCCAGGCCCTTAGGTATGGTCTCAAGACCCCCAACACCTGGGGCTTTTTGCAAAGCCCACGAAAGGTCCGGAAATATAATCTATATTTGGGGGACAAAGACACCAAAAGGAGATAAAAGAAGGGCTTCCACCATATTGGTTTGCTCAGAATTTGAGAGGCAACCTCCTCTGAGTCCGCCAGTGTAATAAAGCTGTGTAACTCCATTTCTCTAAGTGTTGCTTGGTTTTTCTCCGGTCTTCTACAACAGCACCAGATAAGGAAAACAATGATAAAAATGGCTAATGTCTCCCCCTTGCCATGTTTCTCAGTGGTTAGAGCATCTGCTTGTGCTCCAAAGGGTTGCTGATTCAATTCCCAGTTAAGGGCATGTACCAAGGACATGTACTTGGGTTGTAGGTTTCATCCCCACCCCATTGGGGCATGTGTGGGAGGCAACCAATCAATATCTATCTATCTATCTATCTATCTATCTATCTATCATCTATCTCTACCTCTCTTCCTCCCATTCCCTCCCTCCCTTCCCTTCCATTCTCTCTAAAAATCAATGGAGGATTAGCAAAAAAAAAAAAGAAAAGAAATGGCTAATGTCTAATGAGTACTCACTGTGTGCCAGGCCCTGTTATAAATGCTTTCCCCGTGTTGGCTCACTTAATCCTCACAGGAACCCAATGAGGACTGTGCATTACCCAATCCTACAGATAGGGAAACTGAGACACACAGACAGGTGAGGTGAAGTCAGGACCAGAGCCAGAGTTCCTAACCTTTCCAATTCCTGTTGCAAAGAGAAACAAGATGCTCTGAGCTCACTAGAAAGAACCATGTCTCCCAGAAAGCCTTGCTTTTAAGGTCAGGAATAGAATATTTTATAGGTCTATGAAGATGCTGATTGAGCCCATCCCCAATTCTGCACTAACTCTAACAGTTGCCCTATTATCTGCTCACCAAAACCATTCCTGACAAAAAAAACCAACCAAACAAACAAACAAAAAACACCTACTGGGGCTGTACTGAGCATTTCCTTTAGAGATCTAGCTATGAGAGAAGACATTGGAGCATTGTCATTGTGCACAGCCTCTTCATCCCACACCCCAAGCCAGGGACACAACCGCAAAGATGACAGGTGTGGCAGGGGAGATGAAACAGCCTCTGGGGGAAAGCAGGATGTAGAGTTCTCAACACACCTGTTTATTGAACATCTACTATGTGCTGGGACATGTGCCAGGCCTGGGGAGAGAATGCTGAGCAAGGCAGCCACAGCTGCCCTTCATGAGCTTCCAGGTGTCCTGTGCTGGGCTGCGTGCTCCCGAGGTGGGTGGGACTGAAGAGTGTTTTCAGATGGTGTCAGGGCTGAAGAACATCTGATCACACAGAGAGACAGCCAATTCCTCTCCTGCTGGGGTCCAATCCCAGCGGGTCCAGGGGTCCCCAAAGGTGTGGACGGAGTCGGCGAAGAAGGAATGACACGAAGACAGCCTTCAGTTGATCAGCAGCCTAGTCAGGACCTCTAGCCAGGATCTCCAGCCAAAGTTCTGGTCGGAGTTCTGGTTAGGAACTGATGAGGATCTGATGAGGATCTGATGTTTATTGTCTTGTTACATCTATATTTATACCAGCCGATTTTAATCCTGTCAATTTCTATTACAAAGGTTAGGGCGTTTCTTATCTCCATTCCAGGGAGTAAAGATTATGTAGCTTAACTACCCGCCTGGCACTTAATTAAGGGGTTGTATCCCCTCCCTAACCTCAGGGAAAAATCCCCACCTGGGGAAACAACCTTTCTCAGAGAGGTGACCTTGGTTAAAACACATGGCACTAAGGAGAGCAAACATATTAAGAACAATATGCTATATATGCCAGGTCCATTGAAACATATGCTGTGCAGATGTTTCTTTCCTGCAGCGACTGTGTCAAGCAGCAAGGATGGACCGCCTTCCGGCACTCTCCAGCTCCGGCTCTCCCTCTGTCCTTCTGATTGTCCGAAGGAGGAAACCTCAATGTGGTGCTGGAACAAAGGCCTTCATACCTAACGCTTGTCCATTTCCCTCTTTAACCAGCACAGAGCGGGCTCCAGGCTCAGACTTGGGCCCTTCCAGGTGAGAATCGAGTATCCCTGCCTCATTTCCGCAATGTTCACTTGCACAGCTACCTCTCTTCACAGCAAGAAAGGAACATTTTCCTTTTCAGCAGAAGCATGCAGCGTTCTTTTAAAGATTCTTCTCACATGGTGAGTCAATTTAAAGAAAAATATAGCTGGGTTTTGACAAAAAGAAACATGAATAAAATAGTAGGTTTAGAACGTATTTCACATAATATATTAGAGTTATGCCACCCAAAATTATAGCCAATAGTCACCTGTGGCTATTTAATATTAAATTAATTAAAACTTTAAGAGCCCTGACCGGTTTGGCTCAGTGGATAGAGTGTCGGCCTGCAGACTGAAGGGTCCCAGGTTCGATTCTGGTCAAAGGCATGTACCTTGGTTGCGGGCACATCCCCAGTGGGGGGTGTTCAGGAGGCAGCTGATCAATGTTTCTCTCTCATCGATGTTTCTAACTCTCTATAAAAAATCAATAAAATATATTTTTTAAAAATCCTCAAAAAAAGAATTTAAAATGTAGTTCCTCAGTGGCACTGGCCACATTTTAAGTGCTCAATAGTCATATGGAAGCAGTGACTACCATCGTAGACAGCGCTGCCATATAGACCCTCTAAGATTCAAGACAAGTCTAAGCAAGACATATAAGTGGCATCTCAGCCACGGGACCATGTCCACTGTGGGTCTCAGGATACCATACGATTCTCCTTCGAATCACTTACATTCACTGAATCGGACAAGTTCACATACATAAAAGCAATCAGAAGAACATCAGCCTGCAGAAAGGGCTAAGGAAAGGTTAGCTGTTATTTTATTGTTATGTTGTTATCTGACGCCAGAGAAAAAAGACCAAGTCTCCGAATGTTCCCCTTCTGTCACCAGCACTGGATGGAGTTTCATCCTCCCTTTCTCACGGTGCTTATTCTTCGAGCACAGAAATTTTTGTCTGCCCTCAAGGAGAGAGACCATCCATTCAAAATGGCTTTTCCCGACCACCAATGTAGCCTCCCTCTCGCTCCATCCTGTCTCCAGGCCTTGCCGTGCATAGCAGCAGTTATCAGCACCCAGCGTTGTAAGTTCATGGGTGCACTGTCTCTCCCTGCCCCCAGAATATAAGCTCTTGAGGGCAAGAACAGCTGTCTCTTCTGTTCACTGCTTTATTCCCAGCTTACCGACGACTGCCTGACACATAGCATGCACTCAATAAACAGTGTTGACTGAATTAATACATTTCTTCGTACCTAATCTCTACCAAACATGGAAAACAAACACACAACCAAGAAGACACAGAAGGCCTCATGTTTCAAGAAAAACGGACAATAGCATGTTCATCTGTAGAAATGTTTATATAAGTAACCACGTGTTGGCAGGACTGGCCACCACATTTGAGCTGGATCCCATAGTCTACAGCAGTGATGGCGAACCTATGACACACGTGTCAGAGGTGACACGCGTGTCAGAGGTGACACGCGAACTCATTTTTTTGGTTGATTTTTCTTTGTTAAATGGCATTTAAATATATAAAATAAATATCAAAAATATAAATCTTTGTTTTACTATGGTTTCAAATATCAAAAAATTTCTACATGTGACACGGCACCAGAGTTAAGTTAGGGTTTTTCAAAATGCTGACACGCCGAGCTCAAAAGGTTCGCCATCACTGGTCTACAGCAACATCTCACTGATGACCCAGAGAGGGGGGGGGGAGACTAAATATGTAAGATATATGTCTTATACATACATAAAGGCTCAGGCAGTTTTTTTCTTCAGGGACCAGAATGGTCAACATTTAAGGCATTTCCGGCTATCTGATCTCTGTCACAACAACTTCCCTCTGCCCTGGTAGTGTGAAAGCAGCCACTGACAATTGTAATGAGTGGGCCTGACTGTGTGCCAATGCAAGTTCACTTACAAAAGCAGGCGGCCAGGCTGGGCTTAGCCTAGAACCATCATTCTCTGTATGAATCCTTCAGGAACTGAAGGAAGGAATGTGTGTTTATTGAGCAACTATAATATTCAGGTACCAAGCTGGGCTGTTCCCTATAATCCCTGAAACATAACCTGTCAGGTGGACACTATTATGCTCATTTTACAGATGAAAGAAATTGAGACTCTGGGGCCTTAATAACTTGCCCAAATTCACATAGCTCACTAGCAAAAGGGTTTGGACTTGAAACTCAGTCTTTGTGCCCACATCATACTGCCTTCCTGGGGATGGCTATTGGTTCTGATTATTCCCTCAGCTCCTGCGGGCTCCCAGCCCTGGCACTCCAGCCTCCCCCTATCCCTTTACCCCAGAGCTAAACACCTCTGGTTTGCCCACCACTCCTTCCCACTAGCCCCTTCTCCCTGACCCACCCCCCTCCCTCCAAGTTATCTTGCTCTTTCCTTCTCCACAGATCTTGCTTGACTGCAACACATTTTCCCAGGTGGGAAAAAAACAAATCGAAAGTTTTGTTCTTGCACAAGATGCCCTTTTTGCCTGCAGCTACAATTCCCCCACAGAACAGGAATAATATCCAAAGTCATACAAAAAGTCGTTATTTATTGAACTGGCACCGTGGGCCAGCAGCTGACTAGGGACTGGCGGGGGGGCTACAGAGGCACAAGGAGGAAGAACACGGAGCCACCTCAAGGAGCTGACAGAAGTAAGCACAGCCCCCACCCCTACCGCCAGCCCCCACCCCCTGCAGGAGCAGCGTTGCCTTAATTCACCTTGGCCAGGGTACAGGAACGCTCCGGAGGATGGAGAGTTTGGAGGATGTGTAGGGACTGATCAACAGGCAAGTGAGGAGACAAGGCCTTCTGGGCACAAAGACCAGAGGAAGAGCATGGTTTTTGCAAAACCATCAGCAGCCTGGTGTGGCTGGCACACCAGGAGTGAGAAGGGCCTGTGTGGGACTGTCCATCATGGTGCCCCGCCCACTGGCCAATCGGATGCTCCCCTTTCTGAAATTTGCATCACGAGTGGAGAACTTCCGAACAGAAAGTGCTCGGGGTGTGGAGTGGACTCATTTCTAAGGTAAGGCCTTGAAGAAAGTCCCTTTGCTTCCGTCCTAAATTTCCTGAGCCTCTCTGGACCCTGTCCCTCTCAAGACCTGGCTTTTCCAGCTTTGCCTTTTATTTATGGTGAGATTCCCCTACACATCATTACATCTTTTCGCATAAACTAGTCATTGCTGGTTTCAGTGGCTTCAATCAAGCCATCCAAATAGATGCAGAGCTGCACAGGGTCGAACAGTCATGGGAAAGGGTGAATGACCGTTCAGTCATTGGAGGAGCGAGTCTGGCATCAGAAGATGATCCTGGATTACCTGTAAGGGCCCTAAAGCCAAGCACATGTCCTTGGACGAAGAAGAGAAGACACAGACACACAGGGGAGAAGGCCCTAGGAAGATGGAGGGAGAGCGGAGTGGTACATCTACAAGCCAAGGAACACCCAGGCCTGCCGCTGGCCACCAGGAGCTGGGGGAGAGGCCTGGGACAGGTCTTTTCCCAGAGCCTTCGGAGGGAGCGTGACCTCGCCATGCCTTGAACTCAGACATCTGGCCTCCAGGACTACGAGAGCATGAATTTCTGTTGTCTTAAACCACCCAGTTGAGTCATTTCTTACCACAGCCCTAGGAAGCTCCTACACTAGCCCCAGGCAGGACAAGGGCTGGGATGTGAATTGCACTCCAGAGCTCCCCAAGGGGTCAGGCTGGGGCTGGATTCCAGCGGAGCTCCTCTGGCATGCTGGTCTTCTCGCTTTCCCTGCCTGCCTCCCTCACTCCCTTCCAGTTTCTCAAAAATCACTTACCCATCCCTGGGTCTGTTTCTGGGAAAACCTGAGTGAATCCAGGGAATAGGGGCCTGGCCAAGACTGGCACTGAGGCTGCCCGGCTCCAGCCAGTTGGGAGCACATTTTAGAAAACCCACTTCACTTTTCTGTACCACTTTTCAGAGTCAGACCCACCTGGGCCAGCCTGCTAGGAGCTGAGTAACTGCAGGCAAGGGACTTCACGTCTCTAAGCCTCTGTTTGCTGATCTGCAAAATGGACCCATTCTTGGCACCTCCCTCTTAAGGTAGCCTGGAGACTTAGACATGATGTATGTGACCATGCAGCAGGCACCTGAGCTGTGGGTACTGTGTCCTGCACTGCTGGGTGGGTGCGGGGAAGGGGGGCACGGTTATGTCCAGGTGGGTGTGAGTTCTCAGGCAATAGGGCCTCTGTCCCCCTCCCCTCAGCAGTGCTCTTGAAGTGGACCCTGGAAGATACGGCCCCTCCCGGAGCCCTCTGCTGATCTGTATTCACTAGATTTGGTTTGCAAACTATTCCCAAGATAAAAGGAGCTGATGGTGAGCCACATAATCAAAGTGTATTTGTGAGATCTGAAGGCTCATGGAGTATCATCAGCTAAAAAGGAGAAAAATGCAAATTTGAAGGAGGAAGAAAAAAAAAATCACAAAGGAAGGCCTGGAACAGAATGAAAGGGGCCATCTGCATGCTGATTCTCCAACAATAGCCCACTCCAGGTTTGGGGGGGGGAGGGGGGAGGGGGAGTGTTGGTTTGCTGACACTGACGGAGGCCTTGCAGGGGAGAAGGCATTGAATAATCCTGTCCCAGAACACCCAGAAGGAAGCTGCTGGGAGAGGTCACCCAAAGTCACAGGTAGGGGTCAATCCCAGGTTCATCCATTGTAATGTATGTACCACTCTGTGGGCGGGGTCGGTAGTGGAAGAGGCCGTGAATGTGTGGGAGCAGAGGGTATAGGGAAAGCTCTGTATTTTCCCTTTATTCAATTTTGTTGTGAACCTAAAATTGCTCTAAACAATAAAGTTTATTCATTTTTGAAAGGTGTTTTTAAAAATGAAGGAGAGCTCAGTTGGTTGGAGCGTCGTCCCTCGCTCGCACCAAAAGGTCGCCAGTCCAATTCCCGGTCAGGTGCAGATGGGAGGCAACCAACCAGTCTCTCTCTCTCTCTCTCTCTCTCTCTCTCTCTCTCTCTCTCTCTATCTTCCTGTTTGTCTAAAATCAATAAAAAAAATAATTTAAAAAAATAAAACAGATCCTCGGGTGAGGATTAAGAGAAATGAAGGAGAGGAGAGTAAAGGGAAGGACATTGGGCCGTGACTTAACCTCCCTGACCTCATCTATAAAATGGAAACAACACGTCACTCACAGGATGGTTGTAAGCACTAACAGTGATAAAACATGCACATTACCTGGCACAGCTTCCATTCGTCTGGGAATTAATTACCAGGACCAGGCTTCACATTCCAGAGTCACTGCTCCTTACTCAGCTAGAAAAGATCAATCCATGCCCAAATGTGAAGGAAACATGTGTTGTAAATGAAATGAAAGAGAAATCAGATGAGAGACTCGAAGAGGCTGGGGGGTGGGGGGTGGGGGGTTGGGTGGTGGGGAGGGGGCAATGACAGTTGAAAAGTGGCTAATCCTCCCCTGGGAGATGGTGCCTTAGCCTCCCCCCTTCCTGCCCCATCATACACTTGCTGCTGTGGGTATCAGAGGTGATGTACCCCACTATCTAGACCCCTAGCAACTGCACCAGGAACCTACAATAAACGCCCGGATACAGGGACAGGACCCTGTGCTAGGAGACCGCCATAAAGAAAAGGGAGGGAGGGAGGGAGGCCGGAGACGGTTGCTGCTCAAAGTCCTCCACCAGCAGCCTGGGTCCTGGGATAACCTTCTAAGAGAAGAAAAACAGCAGATTGTGACGCTGGAAACATGCATTAGTCTCCCACAGTCAGACACAGGAAAGAACAAGGTGGCTTCTTAAGCTCACCTTGAAAGAGAACACTTTGACCCAGGTCTCAGTGGCTCACTAAAACCTCTCCTCTCCACCACACGGAGGGAGTGGGCGGATGTCAATGGCCAGCTCTCCGAGGTCACATCCTCCCAGGTCATGCCAGAGAGCAGTAGCCTGTGCAGAAAATAAAGCAGGGGTGTGACAGGAAGGTACTTGGGCCGAGGGTGGGGTGCGGCACAGGATAGGATGGGCTGGCATGCTCTCTGATGGGGGATTTTGCTATGAACTATCGGATAAGAAGGGCTGCTGTGGACATGGGAACTGGCTGGACACTGGCATTTTGAGCCACGTAAAGCCTAGACACAAGAACCAGCTGAGACTCCACTGGTGTCCTGAGTACCACACACCGGATGACTTAAACCACAGGAATTTATTCTCTCACAGTTCTGGACACCAGAGCCTGAACGCAAGTATTAGCAGGGCTGGGTCCTGCACGAGGCTCCGGGGGAGGATCTGGCCCTGCCTCTCTCCCGCGGCTGGCTTTCCCGACAGTCTTTGGTTTGTAGACACACCACTCCAATTTCTGTCTCCATCTTCACGCCGCCCTCTTCTCTCTGTGTCCCCTCCTCTTTGTATAAGGACATTTGTCATGGATTTAGGGCCCACCCTAAATCCAGGATGATTTTGTCT
>NW_005871120.1:235117-273275 GCF_000147115.1 Myotis lucifugus | reverse complement strand
AATATTTGGTAATACGCAGTTACAATCGGCCCGAGTTTACACGTTTCCCGCACTCCACCACAAATCTATATGAACCGAGTTTAAGACGGCTCCCGCGGAGTACGCGCAATTCACGCGAGCCGACTCGCGTTTCCCGCAACCCAAGTGTTAAACACTGCTGTGGGCCCTCTGCAGCCCTTTGGAGGATATGAAGACCGGCACGTTAATCCTAGAATAATTCACAAGAACAACAGTAGCAGGTGCCATGGATCCCCCACCATATCCCCTCCTCCTACCACTTCCACGCATACGGACCTGACTTCCAACTGGCAGCATCAACAGGCTTTCTCTGGAGTCACTCTGCTCACACACAGCCAATCAGAAAAGGGAAGTAACTAGAGCCTACCCAATGGCTGTGGGCTTTGGTGTATAAACACTCCATTACCCTTGCCCCTTAGGGAATGTATGTCTTACCCTGGGTCCAAGAGTTTCCCAAGAAGATTAAACTTCAGGCAACTGGAAGTTTCATACTGAGCTAGAGGGAATGTCAAACTGTGCAGTCACTTTGGAAAGCAGTCTGGTAGTTCCTCAAAGGGTTAAACATAGTTATCATAGGACCCAGCAATTCCACTCCTACGGATGTAACCAAGAGAAATGAAAACTTATGTCCACCCAAAACTTTACATGAATGTTCACAGTGCTATTATTCATAACTAGAGGCCCAGTGCATGAAATTTGTGCAGGGGGGGGGGGTCCCCTCAGCCCAGCCTGCACCCTCTCCAAACTGGCAGTCAGACATCCCTCTCACAATCCTGGACTGCTGGCTCCTAATCACTCACCTGCCTGCCTGCCTGGTCGCCCCCAACTGGCCCCTCCTTGCCAGCCTGGTCACCCCTTACTACCTCCCCTGCCGGCCTGGTTGCCCCCAACTGCACCCCCCCACCGCCGGCCTGGTCTCCCCTAACTGCCGCCGCCCCCCCCCCTTGCCGGCCTGGTTGCCCCATGCAGCCTGCTTGTTCAGTCATTTGGTCATCCCTCACTAACCCCCCTGCCGGCCTGGTCATAGGCAACCATCTTGTGAGGGTTAATTTACATATTACCTCTTTATTATATAGGATAGCCAGGAAGTAGAAATAACCCAAATGTTCATCCACTAATGAATGAATAAATAACTGCGGTCTACCCATACCATGGAATATTATTTGGCTATTAAAAGGGAACAAAGTACTGATACATGCTACAACATGGATGAAGCTTGGAAACAAGTTAAGCTTCATGAAAGAAGCCACACAAAAAATAGTACATATTGTAGGATTCCATTGATATGAAATATCCAAAGAGGCAAATCCATAGAGACAGAAAGTAGATTAGTGGTTTCCAGGGAAGAGGGCCATGGGGAGTAAATGCTAATGGGTACAGGGTTTCTTTTTGGGGTGACGAACATGTTCTGGAATTGGATAGTGGTGATGGTTGTACAACCTGTGAATTTACTAAATCCACTGATTTGTACACTTTAAATGATGGGTTTTATGGTCCGTAAGTTATATCTTATCTTGCTTCCTTCAGGCTGATATACCAGCATGCCACAGGCTGGGTGACCTATAAAACACAGACACTTACTGCTCCCTGGGTGCCTGTGTGAATATCCTGTCCCACGACAGTCTTTCTTCCAACGGTGTTAACATCCATCAAAGATTTTCATCCAGATCACGCATTATCATGGTGACTTAAAGAGTGTTTTTCTATTTCTATCCATCCTTGTACAGTTACTCATCACAGTTTTTCACCCACCCCTTTCTTTAACATTTTTATTTTAGTATCATTATGAAGTCATGGCTTTTTCTATTGGAGTAATATTCACATAAGATTCACTATTGTAAATTGTACAATTCAGTGGCATTTCATATTTTCACAATGTTGTACAACCACCATTGTGACCTCTATCTAGTTCCCAGACATGTCCATCACCCAAAGGCAACTTCTACCCATTGAGCAGTCACTCCCCACTCCTCCTTCCCCAGCCTCTGGTAACCATTCATCTGCTTATTGTCTCCATGGATTTATCTGTTCTGGATATTTTATAGGAGTGGAATCATACCATATGTGGCCTTTTAGGTCTGGCTTATTTCACTTAGCTTCATGTTTTCAAGGTTGTTCCACCCTGTAACATGTATCAGGACTTTGTTCCACTTTAGAGCTGGAAAATAGTCCATTACATGGATTACCCCATTTTATTTATCTATTTTTCAGTTGATAGACACTTGGGTTGCTATTTAGTGTTCTTATAAACATGTGTGTGCTACGGTCTGAATGTTTGTGTCAACCCAAGAGGGCCTCCCCAGAACCTGACCACCCCGATCTTGGACTTCCAGCCACTCCAACTGTGAGAAATCAATTTCTATCATCTATAAACCACACATAGTCTATGATATTTTTTTAGAGCTGTCCAAAGAGATAAAGGCCCATTTGTTTGGGTGCCATTTGCATAGATTATTTTTAGTATTATAGTCTTGTCACTATTCATGTCAATGCTCATATTGTCCCATATTTGACTAGTGAAAGCTCCTTTGTACTTTCATTTTTAAATAAATTCTTAACTATACAAGTAACACATGATGCATCACTTTAAAAATTAAAACAAAGTCTCTTTGGACCTACCCCTGTCCATCCATGCCTTCTCCCAAGAAGAAAGCATTTTAGTTTGAAGACATCTTTCCAAACTTTTCTCTGTGCATTTACATAACATGCATGTCCTGAGGAAATGCAGTATTTTGTGAGGTTTTTTCTCTTATGTAACTGATATTATACAGTATTATGACGCTGTAACTGCTTTCTTTTTAATCTAACAATACAAGTTGATAAAATTAATGAAATTGGTGAGTTCTTTAAAATACACCAGATACTGTCAGATCACCTCAAGAAGTGGGGGAGAGTTGTGCCTGGAACTTTCCACGTGTTATGTGTCGCTCATTTGCACAACGCTTCCAAGTAGGTATTATTTTCAGAACTTGAAAAATTACATTTCAGAGAACTTAGGCAACTTGCCTGAGTGCCTAGCACAGTGATGGCGAACCTTTTGAGCTCGGCGTGTCAGCATTTTGAAAAACCCTAACTTAACTCTGGTGCCGTGTCACATATAGAAATTTTTTGATATTTGCAACCATAGAAAAACAAAGACTTATATTTTTGATATTTATTTTATATATTTAAATGCCATTTAACAAAGAAAAATCAACCAAAAAAATGAATTCACGTGTCACCTCTGACACACGTGTCATAGGCTCGCCATCACTGGCCTAGCACATGAAAAGCTCTCCACGATTATGTATTGAACAAGTGAATTTGATCAGTGGCCGAGCTGGGGATCTGAACCACCTGAAGGTCAGTTTGATACCCGTCCACACAAAACCAGGAGCCAGGGCAACAATCTGTAGCAGCTGCTGTTAGAAGCGGTGTGAGGCAGGGGACAGATTATAATTGCTGCTTTCAGCAGTCCTAGGGGAGGAGTTCTCTCCAAGAGAACAACATCTTCTAGGGCTGATTGGGAAAACACATTAGTGCTTGGTAAACACGACATTTGGGAAAGGGGCTGTTTTAAATTCCCAAGCTAATAATAATCACCTGACAGCAAATCCCTGTAAGTTGGCAGTTTGTTTGTCCACCTTCCCTTAGTTGCATACATGATGTCATTAGCCAAGGCAGCCATGGTCATGTCCACTCCAGCATAAGTGAGTTAGCACCATAACCCTGGCACCTCCAAGCCTTGGAGGACACTCTCCGAGGAAGAGTTCTAAAGGGGCCTTTCACTCTGCAGCTCCATCCGACAGACTCACTGGGGCGCTTCGGAGACCTGAGTCTGCATCCCAGCTCTGCTAGGCAGCGTCCTGGGGACAACTGAGCCAGGACTACAACAGGCTCTCAAGATGGCCAGCCGGCTCTCCGGGTACTGTCCTGGGAGTTCAGGAAACACAATCTGTTTGCTTAAAAAAACATCTGTGTTGCTTGGTCACCCTATCAAACACTCCCCACCCCACCGTGTTCTATCAACAGTAACCATGAAATGGATGTTTACCCTCTTTTGTCTTGAAGAGAGAATTACATTTAAAAATAATTAAGACAAAGGGAGCCGGTTGAGGCGCTGCGTGTGTGCTTGGCGCGCACAAATACATTTTACATGTGGCCCTACGTGTTTGGAAGTTCATTTTAAGTACAGCATATGAATCGGATTTCATTTCCTATTAGACTCTAATTAAGACTGAGACTCTTCATTCGCCGGGCATTGGGAACCTCACGAGTGCACGAATGAACGAAATAACCAGCAGCTAAGAGCAAAGATGGTAATAATGAATAACCAGCTGTCGTGCTGGTTAACAGCACACGCTCTAAAGCCCTATTATCCAGCTGGAATCAAAGCCTCTCAACTCAGCAGCCGGTGACCTCGGGTGAGTTATCTACCGCCCCCCACCGCCCCCCCCACACACACACACACACTGGTCCCACCCAGGCGGGCGCCCCAGAAAACCCGGGCAGGTGAGCACTGCACCTCCCTGGAGCCCAGAACCAGAACTGCACGTGTTGGCCGGCGGCCCAGCGCGCAGGCGCAGCGCGAGCAGGTGGGCGTGGTCAGGGGGCCGGGCGGGCTGACGCACGCAGAGGGGGCGGGGCCGCGCCTGCGCAGGTCGCCTGCCATGGCGGCCGTCTCAGCCCGGCCGCGAGAGGGTCGGGTGGGACTCCGGGCTGCGGCCCGGGCCCGGAGCGGGTAAGCCTGTGGGAGAGGTGGTGGGGCGAGGGAAGGGGCGGGGTCTCCTGGCACCAAGTCCCGTGTTCAAATCCCACCTCGGCCCTGAAGCCTCGGGTAGACAGAGCGAGCACGTGACAAAATGTTGATGGTCATTGAATCACTAAGCAGTGAGTCTGTGCTTACATGCCATAGCCTCAACTTCCTTGTCTGCTTAAAAATCATAATAAAGTTGGAAAAAGTTAAAAGGGAAACGAAACATTATGCCGAACATAAGAGATTACCACGACAATGAACACAGTGCAAACAAAATAGCACTATTCTGCGCGGATTCTTTGCCCTTGCCCAGGCTCGGGGACTCCCCGGGACCAGGCTGCTGTCCCCATCCCAGGACGGTGCGGAGCCCGGGAAAGGGGCGCGCTCCCAGCCAGTTTCTTTAGGAAAAATTTAAAAGGAAAGAGGAAAGCGCTTCCCCCAGGTGATACCGCGCTGCTACCACCTGGCTGGGGAGTTACTCTGTGCCGCCCCCTGTGGGGCCTGCTGTCCACCGCAGGTGCTGCTCTTTGACAATCAGCGTGGAGAACCGACCTTGGTAGCTGGCTCCCACCCCCACCATGGACGAGGTCACCTTCAAAAGTGACACTGTGCTCTCCGACGTCCACCTCTACACCCCCAACCAGAGACACCTCATGGTGCGACTGAACAGCATGGGGCAGCCCGGTAAGGTCCTGCCTGGTGTGTGCGGAGGGGCCTGGCGCCCTGTGGACCCCAGTGTGTTTTCTCAGACTCGTTTTGGGGGGAAAGGTTGGGAAGACTGGACGAACTGTTATCATCACACCGTTCAGTGCTTTCTTTCCCAGAGGAAACTGCTCTTCTGAGCACCTGCTGGGTGCCAGGCAGAAGTGAATGGGCCGAGCTCTGCCTGGAGTCCAACAGGGAGACAGGGCCCTCCATCCCCTCTGCCCCTACCCCAGTCCAGCACTCTTCCTCCCTTGCTGGCTGCCTCTAGCTCCTCCCACCAGGGCTCCCTGGCTTTTCCCCTGCACTCTCCCCCACTCAGCTCCCCAGACACCAAGGGATCTCTTGAAAATGTAGATCACATCGCTGCCCTGATTTAGCCCTCCAGTGGCTTTCCCTTGCTCCTAGAGTAAAATCAAGCTCCTTGGCATAGCCTGCAAGGCCCAGCTCGCCGAGCCCCTGCCTCTGTGTCCACACTTATTTCCCTCTCCCTTACCGCTCTGTGCCCACTTTCCGCTCCTTTCTGCCCGTGACACACTGCACACACCTTCCTTCCTCAGTGCGTTTGCTTTTGCTGTTCACTCTGCCCAGAACATTCTTTCCTCTTCACCCTGGCTCCCCAGATGTCGCGTCAGACGGACCCTCTCTGGCCACCCTTCCCAGCTCCGATCACTGTGCAATTAGCTTGTTACTCTGGTGTGACTAAGAACTTCCCCTTCCCTCGTGTCTCAGTGTGGATTCCTGGATTCCGGAAACTGAGGCTCAGAATGGATAAGTGATTTGCCCAGGGTCAGGCAGCCTGGGGAGATGGAGGACTCCAGCCTAGGACTGTCCACCCAAGTCCTTGCTCCTCCCGCCTCCAGCCCGCCTCTCCTGACACACATCCTCTTACTGAAACTTGTCCCAATGACTTCCTGGCCACCGGATGGTGAGGGACACTTGGTATCCTTGTCCTGTCCTCCAGACCTTAAGTGGAAGAGTGTCGTGAGAAGGGCATCCGCTGAGGAGTCCAGCAGACCAGGTGTGAGTCTTGCCTCCACCTCAGCCACCTTCCAAGCTGTGTAGCCTTGTGGGCTCACTTAACTTCTCAGCCTCAGTTTCCATGTCCCTTAGACGGAGCCATTACTGCTGTCTTCATAGCCACTGTGAGGATGAAGTGAGATAATGTGGGCGGAGTGCCTCCATTGTCGATGCTCATCAAATGTACTAAGTAACTGTCGTCCTCGGTGGTGGTTGCGGCTGCTGTGGGGTCCCCAGTGTCATGGCTGAGTCAAACAGGCCTTTCCCACTGGCATGCGTATGCCTCCCCCTGGCCTTTACCACGCTTTCTAGAAGTCAGAAATCAAGTTTTCCTAAAGGAGAGGAAGGGAGAGAGAAATAGTCTCCTTTTGTGTTTTGTCTTTCAGTTTTTCTGTCCCAGTTCAAGCTTTTGTGGAACCAGGACTCTCACACAGACTCGGGGACCATGGGAGGTGATCATAGAGATGTCCCCAGAGAGGAGACTCCGGCTAGGACAGGCAGCACCGGGTCCCCTCCTGGGCGTGGCCACGGCGGTGCAGGTTCCCCCCTCCAGGCCGGTGTCCACGCCGCTGGACAGGAAGGGATGGGAGCTCAGCTGGACGAGGATGGGGATTTGGACGTTGTGAGAAGACCACGAGCTGCCTCTGACCCCAACCCTGTTTGGCCTCCGAGAGACAAGGTACACCCCATGATTCTAGCGCAGGAAGAAGAGGACGTCCTGGGAGACGAAGCACAAGAGAGCAGCACCCACAATATCATCAAAATAGGTAAATGAAGGTCTTGCTCGTCTGCCACCAAGGGGGCACCACAGTACTGATCAGGTCACGTGTCTGAGACTGGCTCTGTGTTCAGGCCCAGGCCAGGCAATCGTAGCGTTCACCATCACCTCCTCCAGGACGCCCTCTGCTTCTGCCTCCCACATTGATGTTCTACCCAGCTGGCATGCTGGTGGTGTGGGTCAGGGGTAGAGGGTGTGGAACACTGGGCTAGCTTGGCCGGCACCAGGGAGCCATGGGAGATTTTGGAACTAGAATGTGGCACAGGGGCAGGGAGGTAGATCCAGGATTAATCTGGAGGAGTTTGTGGGCCAGTCAGATGGACCGGGAACGGGGAGCTGGGAGCCAGGTGGGGAAGGAGAGGTGACAGAGTAGCAGGAGACGTGGGTCCAGAAAGAGGCTTCACCTCAGGCACGGGGTGGAGCAGAGGGCTTTGGTGACGCCAGGATTTCAAATCCCCGGAAGTGCCAGGATCTATGTGGATCTGGGGCAGGAACGAGCCAGTGCTGCTTAGACACCTGTCGTGCTGTGATATTTTACCTACATCACCTCATGTAGTCTTCACAGCCCCCTCTGAGGGGAGTACGGATGAGGGAGTGACAAGCCCAAGGCCATGCTGCTTGGCAATGAATCCATGTGATCTCTCTGCACAGCCAGGACTCTTGTCACCCCCAGCGCTGCTCATTTTGGGGAGAGGAGCTCTGGTTTGAGTCTGTTCATTGAGATCCAGGGTCCCTGATGGTGCTTGAGGACCCAAATAAACCTGGGCCTGGTTGGGGGCAGACAGACAGACAGACTAGCGGCTCTGACAGCCACCTGCCCACATGTTAGCGGTCCGTTATTAAGTGCCTGCTGGCACCAGGAAGTCTGGTCCCAGCAAGTCCAGACACGGAACTCATGCCAGGACCTTGTTCTGTGTATCCTGTGCATTACCTCTGGTCCTCACAGCCTTTCCAAGGATGAACATTCCCATTTCACAGAGGAGGGAGCTGAGGCTCAGAGGCATTAAACTTGTCTGAGCCATGATTCATACCCAGGTCTGTCTGATGCCACAGCCTGTGTTCTTACCCACGTATGTGATCAAAACATTGCAAACTTTTGTTTGGGCGACTGGCTCATTGGCTCATTTCACTCTCAATCCTCACTTGGCCTCCCTGCGGGGATTGGGGGGGTGGTCAGGGGAAGAGAGGAGCAGACTTGGTTATTTCGTAAGTGTTTGGCCTCTGGTGTGCATGTGTTTAGTGTTCTGGGAACTTACCATCCTGCAAGCAAAAGATCAAGCCTCACAGGAAAGGGCTGGTGTGTGGCCTGCTCCCCACCCACCCATCTCCCCTCTCCCTGTCTCCCGGTGCCAAAAGTTCACCTTTCTTTTTTATTTTTATTGATTTCAGAGAGGAAGGAAGAGGGAGAGAGAGATGGAAACATCAGTGTCTTTATCTGTGAAACGGGTTGGTGATAACTACGCACAGGGCCGTTGTGAGAGTCACATAAAATCCCCTGTCCCAGCCCCAGGCCTGGCTCAAGGGAGGTGTGCATCCCTGAGGGACCTCCTAGGGCAGGCCCTCCTGGGGGGAGCATCACCCACACTCCTTCCAACCTGGCTATCTCCTCCCCTCCTTAGTCCCTCCCTAGTCCCTCGGGCCTGAGCTTGGGGTTTGACTCTTGCACGTCCAGTAAGCATGCAAAGCTACCCTGCTGTGCATGTGTTGTGTGTTTAAATTTGATAGCCATCGCCATCTCGTTTGAAAATATAAGAGCCAGTTCTTATTTAACAGCAAACATGTTTGCCATCGTTCCTTTTTCTACTTGGTCTCATATTTCTATTTTCTTCCCCCAACTGCCACCACCAGATTTTACCCTAACGTATTTTGTGCTTGCGAATACTTCTTACATCCTTCTCTTCACCCAGAAAAGGATGTAAAACTCAAAGCTTATTTTGTCAACTTCTCATGTGGCTCTAAGTGTAAGGAAATATCGTGGAATGAGCTGTGATTATTATAAGCGTACACTTGATCAAAACAACATTAAGGTGACAATTGTAGTAAACAGTTATTTAACATGAAAAGTGGAGTGTGGGTGTGTGTGGTTAGGTTGAGCCAAGGCCGACTATGACCCTGGTCCTCAGGCTGTGGGGCAGAGGGTCCCAGCTCTCTGAGTGGGGGCCCTGGTGCCTGGACTGAGTGACGCTCCGATGTCCCTCCCAGCTGGTGGCACAGCCTGTGTTCCTGCTGCTCCCTAGAGGCCCGACCCCAATGCCCATCCCACCGTGTGTGCAGCTTGCCATGCTCCTCCTCTGTGTTGTGTCCATCCCCATTTTCACAGCGGCCCTTTCTCTTTTGATTTCCGTCCTGTCCAGAACACACCATGGCCACGCCCCTGGAGGATGTTGGCAAGCAGGTGGGTAGGTCCTATCCACTTCCCGTGGCCCTGAAGGGTCTCTCCGGAACCTCACGTCACCTGTCCTTCCTTGTCCATCTCCCTCCAGGTGTGGCGGGGTGCCCTGTTCCTGGCTGACTATATCCTGTTCCAACGGGACCTCTTCCAGGGATGCACCGTGCTGGAGCTCGGGGCGGGCACGGGGTTCACCAGCATCATTGCAGCCACCGCGGCGCAGACCGTGTATTGTACAGGTAACACCCACCATCTCAGCCTGAGGGGAAGCCGTCTCTTCACAAAGCGTGTACTGACTGTAAAAAAGTGGGAGTGATGCCCTAGCCAGTTTGCTCATTGGTTAGAGAATCAGCCCACCGACGAAAGGGTCTCCGGTTCAATTCTGGTCAAACGTACCTCGGTTGCAGGCTCAGTCACCAGCCCCAGTCAGGGTGCATGCGGGAGGCAACCAGTCGATGTGTCTCTCTCACACATCAATGTTTCTCTCCCTTGTCTCTCTCCTTCCCTTCCACTGTCTCTAAAAATGTATGGAAAAAATATCTTCAGGTGAAGATTAAAAAAAAAGAGAGAGAGAGAGAAATGGAAATGGGACGTTAGCTGCTACTGATTTTGCCATCCTGTTCCGTGGTTTCTTCCACCCTTCCTTGTTTTCTCAATAATGTCAGAATGACCCAGCAACAGCCAGTCCTTGGCAGCTGTAGTTCTGCTTCAGAAGATGCCGGGGGCTCTGCTGGTGCCCCTGATCACACCCCCGTGAAGGAGCAAACATCTCAGGAAACCACAAAGACTGTGCTTTTTATAAGGCTTAAAAACCAGCTTGTTATTTTTTCCCGCTTATAGAAACCTTGGTTACTCCTGTGGAGACCTTGTGGAGAAGAGCAAATTAAAATTACTCATAATTTTAGAATCCCCAGATTCAGTATGCAGTTTAGCGAGCACCACTATGTGCCAGCTGTGGTTCTAGATGCAGGAGATCCAGGAATGAATACAACAGATTAGGTTGGTGTCCTCAGGGAGCAAATGTTTTAGAACCTATATTTTAGCTGTATATTTCTTTTATAATCCATTTTCTTTTGTGTGTACATCAAGCATGTCAGATGCTTGGATTGTACATACTCCCAAACAATAGCTGCAATCAAACTATATATTCAGTACTGTATCCTCTAAAAATATTCAAAAAAAAATTTTTTTTAATGTATTTTTATTGATTTCAGAGAGGAAAGGAGAGGGAGAGAGATAGAAACATCAATGATGAGTGAGAATCATACATCAAGCCCACAACCCGGGCAGGTGCCCTGACTGGGAAATGAACCGTAACCTCTGGTTCATAAGTGGACACTCAACCACTGAGCCATGTCAGCCAGGCTTGAAAAAAATTTTTTTAAATATATATTTTATTGATTTTTTTTTTACAGAGAGGAAGGTAGAGGGATAGAGAGTTAGAAACATCGATGAGAGAGAAACCTCCTGCACGCCTCCCACTGGGGATGTGCCCACAACCAAGGTACATGCCCTTGACCGGAATCGAATCTGGGACCTCTCAGTCTGTAGGCCGATGCTCTATCCACTGAGCCAAACCAGTCAGGGCTTGAAAACATTTTTAAGAGTATTTTCCCATGTCATTAAAAATTACTTATAAATAAGATTTTAATGACCAAGTAATGTTTCATCTTTTTTATTTTTACCATTTTCCTTTTGCTGGGCATTTTGGTTGTTCCCATGATATTTTGGTTTGTTTTGCATCTGTCAGTTACACTGCAATGAGCACCTTTGTTCACTGTTAGACTAGATTCCTACAAGTGTGCCCTTTCTTAGGCTTTTGATACATGTTGCCAACTGCTTTCTTTTTTAGTTTTTAATAACATTGGACTCACTCAGAAGTTGCTAAAATATTACAGAAAGTTCCATGCACCCTTCAACAATAACATCTTGCATAACCTAGTTGCTGAAAACCAGCAAATTGACATGAGCGACTGTCAGCTACATTCCTGACGTGCCCAACCTGCTCTTGTAGAGCGTTCACAGCTTATAAGACAGTGTTAGCTCATCGGGCAAGTGCTGTCATTATGTTCTGAACCTTTAATGTCCACTTGAAAATGGTGCCTGCTGAGGTTTGCCTTTCATTGGTTCCTAGGTCCCATTTTCATAGGCTGCATCCCTTGCTCCTGAGACAGGGAAGAGGAAGGCAGGGATGGCCTGTGATTGGGGCACGCTTTTCGGGTATCCTAAGTCAACCGAGTCAGAAATGTGCCGTCAGCCACCCTGTGTGATGCTCCTTGACACTTTCATGTGGATTGCCATGAGCACTTCCCAGAGTCACACCTAATGCAACACCCCAGAGCTGTGCTCTCTGCCTAGTGCCTCATAGCAGGACGTGACCAAGGTGTCTTATCCTTGAGAGGGATTTACCACCATGAAGAAGAGAGCGTGCCCTGGGATGGCACATTACAGTTAATAAAACCTTCCATGTACATCAGGACCTGCTCCTAACCTCACAGTGAGTGCCCCTGGGCAATCGCCAGGGAGCGTGTTGCCATCCCTTTGTCCAAATGGGTAGACTGAGGCTAAGGTCGAAGGGCTGGCAAGGTCATATGCGGTAAGGGGTCGGGGAACAACCCCAGGACTCCAGGGTCCCACTGCCACTCAGCCAGAGCTGCCCCTTTCTTATCTTTCATATGTTAGAGTCCCACACGAGATCTGGTTGGACAAAAACTATCATAGAGGATCAAAAACTTCTGAGCCAGTTTTGTGCTCTCAGGCACACACTGTCAATATCCTCTCCACCCTGTGGCCCGGAGAAGGACAGCTATGTGCCCTCGGAGAGCTGGGAGCTCTCCCTCTACCGGACTCTGCACGGTCCTGGGATAGAGACGGTAGTCTGGTCCCAGGGAGTCTGCAGTGGGCGGGATGGGACGTCACAGCCACAGTGGCCTGGCAGGTGTCCTTAACAAGACTTTGTACCTTCCACACATACGTTCTAATTGGAAAGTAATTTTTTGGCACAGCACTACACCCCTCCTTCCCTCACCCCCCCTCCCTCCCCCGCAAAGATTCTCTGCACTGCAACTCAGTCCTGCTGAAATGATAGGAAATCCCACCTGGTCAGAGTAACAGGCGGCTGGGGAAAGATGCCATGGCAGTGGCAGTGAATCGTGCACAGGAGAGCTGCCTCCAGCCTGTTTGAATTTGCTCTGCGTATCCATTGATCATATCCGAACACCCCTCTAACTCTGGTCAGTTTTCTGGGGTGTCAAAGAGTGAGCCTAGACTTGGAGTCAGAGACGCCTAGGTTCAAATCCCAGCCCTTGCTCTTACTAGTGGCATGACCTTGCTCAAGTCTCCATCTGTGAGATGGGAGCCGTGATCCCGGCTTGTGGGTGGTTAGAAACACTCAGCGTGGCTATGGGATGTGCCGTGCGGGTTTCAGAAACTAGAGAAGGGGAGCTCACCCTTCCCTCTGGCGTGCACAGAGTCTGTCTCCACCAGGACGGCCATCTTTTATTTAAAGGAAAGCTCATTAAAAAGAGCCTTAAGGTACATAGTTAATCTTGGCAGTAAAACACACAGGAGACGTTTAGTCTCAGTGTTGCACGTTTCTGTAGTCATGCTGTTGATATCAGCTCTCCGGGCAACAACACGGAAATGAAGCGTCTTAGTGGCCGGCGCTTGATGGCATGGCCTTCTGTCGTTCCAGATGTCGGTGCAGACCTCTTGGCCACGTGCCAGCGAAACATTGCCCTCAACAGCCACCTGACTGCCCCTGGAGGTGAGGCCCAGCCTGGGAGGGAGGTGTCTTTGTTTGGCAAGTGGGACAAACACCCAGGACCGTGACCTGGGAGACGGGGTTCCGCCTGCTTCCCTCTACACCCCAGTGAACGCAGGGACCAGAGCCTTATTAGTTTCACGTAGTTTCAGATCCTAGATGACTGTCCCTGCATCATCTCCTTCCCACGCCACAGCCAACGTCAGCCCTCTCCTTCCTGCACGTCACAGTGGCCCCTCCCTCATCACCCAGGTCCTTGTCTGACCCGGCCAAGCTGTCCTCCATGTAGCATCCAGAGTGACCTTTCTAGATGAAGCCTGACCTCTTCAAGGGGTAAAGTTCGAGCTCTTTCTCTGGCTCCCAAACCTCCTGGTCCACCCCTGCCTGCCTCCCCTGCCTCTTCTCCTGATGGTCCCGCTCCAGCCCTGCATCCAGTGAGCCGAGGACCCATTTCAGATGCCCCTCCGTCCGTCAGAATGTCCCCCCTGCCAGCCTGCACCACCTGCAGGAATAAGCTTGCGTGGTACATGCCAGCAGCCAACTCCTCATTGGACTGCCTGTGCGGACCTTCGTCCTCTGAGCAGCCTGGGGCGCTTTTCCAGATTCAGATCCGGTCATTCCAGCTGCCAACCTTTTATAGGTTTCCCGATGCTCTCCGAGTACAGACTGGCCCTACCTGTCTATAGTCCCTCCCACACAGCGGTTCCTCCAGCCGAGTCTTCCTGGCCTTGTTGGAGGTTCCCCTCCCCTCGAGGCCTGCGCACTTGCTGCTCCCTCTGCCTGGAACAGCCTTCTCTCCCTCTTCCTCCATCAGTTCCTAATTATGCTCCGAGCTCCAGATGAGGTCACAGCCCCGTCACAGACACTCATCACACCTTGGACCATTGCATTTGACATTTGTTGATTGGTGTCTGCCATCCCGTTAGACCACATGCCCCATGAGGGCAGGGCCCTGTCACTGCTGTGGTGTTTGTTTAGTGCCCAGTGTACGGTAACCAATCAACAGGATGAAGCACGAAGCAGGCATGGTTGCCTTCTCTGGGCCTCCCCAACACCCTGCCGACACGAGAGCCCCTCTTTCCTCCTGGCCACCTTCTGCCTTGTCTGTGTCTGCGAACTTGCCAGTCTCTCCTCAGCTGTGGGTCCCCAGGGACAGGCATGTGTCTCATAAATCTTTGTATTCCCTGTGCCTGGCATGGGACCTAATACTCAGCACTCAAAAAATGCTGGATGGATGGATGGATGGATGGATGGATAACAGGATATATATGGATGAGTGGGAAGATGGATGGATAGGAAGGAGAGAGGGAGAATAAAGGAGGGTGAGATGGATGGATGGGTTTTGGTGTACAGTGTAAATGTTTCTCCTTTTTCCTAATTGTTTACAGAGCTTGGGAAGTTCTGTTTGTTTTACAGGTGGTGGAGTTAAGGTCAGAGAACTGGACTGGCTGAAAGACGACCTCTGCACTGGTGCGTGTCTTCCTCTCGTGTCCCATTTGATTCAGTGGTTCCTGGTAATATCTCAAGGCCGATGGTCCTGTGGCCTTGACTGACAGCAGATCCAGGCTGCTGTCACGGTCCACAGCTCACAGCAAGTTCCCTTCAGTGGCTGAAAGTGACGGGTTATTCATGGCACCTGCTGTATGCCAGGCACCTTCCCTTCATGGTATTCAGACTCCACAGTGTCACTGTGCAGCAGGTGTGCACCCTTGAGTAATGAGTGGAGGCCAGTGCTCGGGGTGAGTGCCCACCCAGGGGAACCGGTTTGAACCAGGGCTCCCACAGCAGGGAGTCGGCCACATGGCTTCGGAGCTCTGGGTGAGGGTTTTCTGAATTCCTTCTACAAACTTTCAGACCTGTAGGCTTGCTCTTTCTTTGTATGAAAACTTCTTTTCCCTGTAAGACGTCAGGCAGGGAAAATCATTGCTTATGGAGTACCTGTCACCGACCAAGCACATAGCATACCTTAGGTCCTGTCCCCTCCCCAGCCATCCTCTGAGGGAGCTGTCTAGTGCGGACCCTGAAACCAGAGGTGAAGCCCTTTCCCGGGGTTGCACAGTGAACACGGTTGGGAGCCTGGGACACGGGACAGGTCCTGTTTGCACAGGCTGCGGGCAAGGCAGAGGGTGAGGCCAAGTCCACCCGTCCCCACTCACTGCGCTGCCCCATCTCGGAAGGGCACCTCTCACTGTGGTCCCGCGTAGGCAGCCGTGTCCCTGAAGCGGGGGCGCTGGGACTCGGGCCTGCCTGGCAGTGCCTGCTGCACCGAACGGCCCCAACCCCATTTCTTCTGAAGCCTCAGTCTGCCTATCAGTGAGAGTTGGTGGCCACAGAGAAAGGAGAGAGCACAAAACACTCTTTCTTCTTTTCTCCCAGACCCTGAAGTCCCCTTCAGCTGGTCGGAAGAGGACATCTCCGACCTGTACGGCCACACCACCATTCTGCTCGCGGCCGAAGGTGAGCGCCGGCCCCTCACAGCCAGTGTCATTGTCACGGGCCACACGCAGCATCCCGCCGCTCGGCGTCCTCTGCGTCTAGGAGCACCTTCCCGGGACATCCCCACATCTCCGTGCAGTGTGAATTCTGGGAACTGATGCTCCGGTTCATCAGGGCCCCGTCCGTGGTGGTGTGGGGTCCTCTGAGGAACAGATTTCTCTGGTATTTGCACGTTTTCCCCTAATTCCTGTTTTCTTCCCTGCAGTGTTCTACGACGATGACCTAACTGATGCTCTGTTTAAAACACTCTTCCGACTCGCTCACAGATTGAAAAACGCCTGCACAGCCATTCTCTCTGTGGAGAAGAGGTGAGCTCCGGGCCAGAGGGGACGGGAGGGCGGGGGGGCGAGGGGGTGAGAGGGGGGTGCTGGCATCTGAGAGCCAGGCTCGCCTTCTAAACACGTCACAGTCAGTGTCCTTATGTCGCTCATTTAGTCAGCATCTACTGTATGGCCCGCACACTCCATGTAATCCACACACCAGCCCACCTGTGTGTAGGCACTGCCGTCCCATTTCTCAGGTGAGGAGAGGAAGTCCGAGCGCCATCAGGGAACCTTCCTGGCCACAGCTGGTCAGTGTGTGGTCAAGGGCTTGAACGTAGGTTGTGCATCAGAGCCGAGGCGCGTGGCCACCGCACTGTCGAGGGCCTTTGCTCTTTCTGCGCGTTCCCTCCGGGGGGCCGCTCTGTCTCCTTGGTCCCCAGGCCTCTGTCCTCTCCCTGATGCAGACGCAGCCCTCCAGGACGTTCCATTGGAATGGCCTGAACTGCTCAGACTCCTGCTGACGCAGCATCCATCTCGTGACAGGCCAGGGCTAGACACTCTGCACAGCTCTCTCAGAGCCCTACCATAGGCCACAGCTTTCCTGAAGGCAGCTCAGAACGTGTATCAAAAGCCACCACACCGAACGTAATCACTCACCCAGCAATTCAGCACCTAGAAACTCAGCCTGTGGAAGCAATCACAGCTCTGAACAAAGCCATCCACACGGCAAGTTCGCTGTTTACACCGATAGTATCTAGGACCTTCTTCAAGGCCCACATGACCAAGGGCAGCACATGACCAGTGACCCCCACCTGTATGCTGATTGTAGGCCGTAAAGGGAAAGATCGAGACAGTCAGGAAAAATTGAATACTGACTGGCTACTTGGTGATAAATAATTACCATTGAATTTGCCCAGCCGGTGTGGTTCAGTGGTTGAGCCTCAACCCATGAACCAAGAGGTTGGTCACTGGTTCGATTCTGGCTCAGGGCACATGCCTGGGTTGCAGGCTTGATCCCTAGTAGGGGGCATGCAGGAGGCAGCCAATCAATGATTCTCTCTCATCAATGTTGCTCTCTCCCTTCCTCTCTCTCTAAAATCAATAAAAGCATTTATTTTAAAAATAAAAGAATTATCATTGAATTTGTTTTAGGTGAAAAGAGCCTTTATGTTTTCAAGATACACACAGACACATGCATGGAAGAAATTCTGTGATGTCTGACATTTTCTTTTTAATCGAGTGGTGGAAGGAAGGCAGAGGTGACAGAGGCTGAAGCTGGGCAGTCCATTACCTGTTCTCGCTCTTTTATATCTTTGACATTTTCTTAGAAAAAAATTTTGGAAAGAGACAGAGTTTGAATTTCAAGTTGAATCATGTTGCAGACTAGGGTGTAGAGAGGTGTGAGCGGCCCAGCTGGAGATGCTCGGTGAAGACTCAGTTCTGGTCATCTCCCCTCCCCCCCAGTTGCCCTCTCTCCCATAGCTCCCCACCCCACCCACTTCCCAGCAGCGTTCCTCCACCCACAGGTTCTCACAGGCCTCTGCCCCTCCCTGTGCCACTGCCCTGTCATGGACAAGCCATGCCCAGATCTGTGCTGGCCTCAGATGTTAGTCTGTGTCCACCTCGTGCGCCAATTTGTAGCTCCTTGGGCCATGGGGTCACTTGAGCATGTGCGTTCAGCTCTGAGGCTGTCTCCACAGCTGTAAAATGGAGGTGGTAGCCATGTCCACCTCCCCGGCCGCCCTGCAGACCAGGCAGGCAGCGCGCCCAGATGCTCAGCACACAGTGGGCACTCGGAAAACCCACCAGCAGGAAGGCCCGCAGTGGGGACAGCAGTGTGTGGTCTGCTTGTTTGCAGGCTGAACTTCACGCTGAGTCACCTGGACGTCACCTGCGAGGCCTACGACCACTTCCGCGCCTGCCTGCGGCAGCTGGAGCAACTCCAGGACAGCCAGCTGCGCTTCGCGGTGGAGCCGGTGGAAGCCGCCTTCCCGCAGCACCTGGAGTATGAGCGCATCCGGCAGCTGGTGGGTGCTCTGGTGGGACAACGTGCTCTCTCTAGTGAAGCCCGTGATGGGGTCTCCCCTGCTCCTAAGTCACCGTGTCCAGGGGTGGGCCTGCAGGTGAACCGTCACCTCACAGCGCAGTGTTTCCCTGTGGGCCGTTGGGGCTCAGTTGCAGGAGCCACTTGGTTGGGTTGAAGATCTTGGTGCAGGGACTTCCGGTGCTGATGGTGGCATCTCCACGGGGGAAATGTGCTGGCCTTGCGGACCAGGCAGGCTTGTCTGGTGACCGATGGCCTTCTGACCCCGCAATGGGGTCCCACCATATCAGGCCTCTTAGTAAGCATCCCGATGACATCATCCCTGTCCCAGTTAATGCCGCGGTGAGTCACCCAGCCAGGGAGCAGCGGAGCTGGGGCTTCAGCCTACAGCCACTGACCTCCGGTTACTGTTTCTAAGCCCAGCACTTGGAGAAAACTTGAAAAGTTAAAATTACCCTTGAAAATCCTGTAACGTTACCAGGAGCAGGATTCACAGACGTCCAAAGCTCAGAATTCACGTCTTTTGTTCGTTACCTTCGGCCTGTGGCCTCCCTCTCGCTGGGTCTGGAGACCTGAGCCTGGTTCTAAGGAGGAAGCCCTCTCCCTCACACTCCTGTCCTTCCCCAAAGCAAGCGCAGCCCTGCATCTGTGCGGTTGCCGTCTGCGAGGAGGTGTGTGTGTGTTACGGCTGTTGACTTGGCCCCGAGTCCTGGTGACCCTGTGGCTGAGTGCTGTCCAGTGTCCTGTCCTTTGCAGCCCTGCTCAGGCCTGTGGCATCTTTCATGGAGTCGGTCCCTCTCGTGTTCGGCCTTTCTCTTTTCCTGCCGCCTTCTGTTTTTCCCAGCATTCCTGTCTTTTCCAAGGAGCCCTGCCTCGTGATGTGCCTGAAGGAGGGTGGCTCAGTGTGTCGTTTCTGCCTCCAGCACTGCTTCAGGCTTAATTTGCTCTAAGACCCATGTGTTCATCTTTCTGGCAGTCCAGGCTATTCGTAGAGCTTTTCTGCAACAGCATATTTCAGATGCACCCTGTCAGTCTTCCCCGTCCAATTTCCCCCTCTGCTTATTGCTCCACTGCCTCTGGGCAGCCTCCCTGCCCCTTAGCGCGCTGCTTGTCAGCCTCCCGGTAGACAGCAAACAGGACATGGAGCTCCCACTAAGAACCTGGCGTGTTGTACCTTCTCCACCTGCAGCCACAGCTGCTTCTAAATTCAGCAGCCACGGTACAGGGCACTAAAGACCTCCCCAGGTGGGAAATTGTGGCAGCTTGCTGCCCTTTCCTGGTTCCTATTGACCGTGTGGCATCTGATGCCTCCTGGACTCCTGCTGGGACCTACCATCCGCTTCTCCACAGTGAAGCAGAGAGAACAGCCAGAGCACAGAGACGTGGGGAAGGGCCCGCTCCTGCAGTCATTTGCCTGCTGCCCTGGCTCACGTGTTGTTTGTTCTTTGCTAATTATGTCCCTTATGAAATTGTGAGGCCTCCTCTGGGCATCTGGGAATCTCGCCTTTCTCTGTTTGCTGCAGGAGCTGTGGAAGATCTTTGTGGAACCAGGAACGTGACCCGTTGCGTCTGCCAGTACAGTTCCTCCACTGTCCTGATCGGCTCTAATAAAGTCAGAGGCTCCCAGAGGGATGGGCTCGAGATTCGAGACGGTAGCTTTTTTTTTTTAGAGAGAGAGAGAGAGACACATCAGTGTGAGAGCAAAACATCAGTTGGCTGCCTCCTGCACTCCCCTTATGGGGGATTGAGCCTGCAGCCTGGGCATGTGCCCTGGCTAGGAATCAAACCAGCAAGGTTTCAGTGCACGGGATGACGCCCAACCAACTGAGCCACACGGCCAGGGTGAGGTGTTAGCGTTTTTAAAACGTGGCCGATGCACCTCATATGATGCAGGATAGTTTTCTGGAGTCGGTTGCTCCTCCCAGAGAACGTCACTGCCCCCCTGGAAGTCCATTCAGCTGTGTGTTCAGGCTGCCCACTTGTAATGCGATGCGGGATGTTTCAAGAGCTGCTCGGTCAAGTTGGGCAAATGTTCTCAACTTGATTCCACTCGCACTTTCCTTGGGGGCGGGCACCCAGGGCTGAGCCAGTCGTCGTCTACGCTCCCCTCTGCTGCTTACAAATGTGTTTAATATGTCGCCACAGTTACTGTAATAACACCACGCAGAGTGAGACTCGGAAGCCTCATTTCCTTCATGGCTGCGCCCGTCCCTGTCCCTCCCTTTGGGAGGAGGAGGCAGGCACTGCACTCTCCTGGCAAGTGGAGCTTGAGCCTTTGTTTGCTGTTTTAACCCTTTATAACCAAAACGCATTGTCTGTCTGGTTACCCTTAGTCTGTGCCTCTCTCCCATTTCCACCCCACCCTGTCACTCTGTAACCCTCTCCCGCTGTCTCTGTCCTTTCCAATTTGGGTCCCATCTTCCCACTGCCCTTGGCTCTCCCTGCAGCACCCTTTCCCCAGCTTACTTCTCCTGCCATTTTCCTCCAGGGCCCAGCATGGCCCCTCCCGCCTGCCCCTCATTGCCCAGACCTCCTGGCTTGTCTCCACCCCTCCAGCTGCAGCTGTCCCTGCCCAGGCTCACCTCTCCCCAAGCACCCAGACTCATTTCTCAAGCCTATCACACTGCAGTCGTTGGCTTATCTGCACACCAGGGTTCAGGCAGTTGCGAGTCTTATTTCATCTTCATAGCAACTCTTGGTCAGCAGCCTGGCTATACCCATTTAACAGTTGGGAAGACTGAGGCTCCAAAAGGAAAAAATATCTCCATGAGGTCAAGTATCCAGTTAGTCTTAATAGCAATATATTCCTGGCATATGGCCTGGCCCACACTAGGTATTGGACACATGTTGAGGGAATCACTGGTGTGAATTATTGCTAGGACGGTGTTTCCCGGTTGCAGGCTCCACAGGCATTTGGCCATGTTTGCAAACATTTTTGGTCGTTACAACTCGAGGAGATGGGTGCTGCTGACCAAGGGCACGGCTAAACGCGTGCAGTGCACAGGACAGCTCCCCCCACAACTAAGAATGATCCAGCCCCAAATGGTAACAGTGCTGAGGTTGAGAAACCCTGACCTGCAATCGGAGATTAGCTACTTGAGGAAAGAAAAATGGGTCTCCGCAGAACCTGCAGTGAAGGCGATACAGGAGAATGAATCTCACCCCTCCTCTCCAGAAGTGGGAAGAAAATCTACACACACTAGCCCTAAATCTTATAAAGACCCTAAAAGGCAGAAGGGATCCCCATAATGAGAAATCTGAAGCTCAGAGAGGTTAAGCAACTTGCTCGACATCACACAGCTACCAAGTGGCAAAGTCAAGCTCAGAGCCCGCACCCGGCTGATCCCGATGCCCATGCTCTTCCCACATTCCCACAAGCAGCAGTGGTGGCGGGCGCCGACTGGGAGCTTGTTAGAACAGCAGCCCGGCCCAGACCCAAGTGAACCTGCATTTTGATAGGACCCCCAGGGGCTCGCATGCACGGTGTTTAAGGAGCATAGCCTTTGAGCTACTCCCGTTTTCCAGGATTGCTACTCAGACGTGGTGTGAGGGGGCCGAGTCGCAGAACACGATGGGACATTAGTAATGAGTCTTGAAAGAGAACCCCACTGCACAGCCTTGGCCGGCCATGTGTCAGCACTAGCGGCCACACTGCTAGCACTCCTGGGGACAAGCCTTAAGTGTAATTGGCACCAGGCAACAGCGTTGTCGCACCTTTCACCTGGCACATTAGGGCAAATGCTTTTATGTCTAAGCTGCTCGGCCTGAAGCTTCCTCTAAGACTGAGAGTCTAAGTGGAGCCTGGAGTTAATCTCGACCACTGTAGTTCACAGCAGGTCAGATGTTCACTTCTCGGAGTCAAATGCGCCCTCCTCGCCGTGCTGTACAGCTTCGCTTGAGCCTCTGTAAGTACTTGTTTAGTGGCAACGTTTCAAAATCATCCAACCAGGGAGATGTTTGGGGAATTAACCCAGGCCATTGGACCCAATTCTTTTTTGACACGTTCTCACATTTTCAGAGAAATATGTGGCTCAAGAAGGGGACTTGGTTGTTCAAGCCTGCAGGGGAAAGACATGGTGAAACCAGCAAATGGCGATGCACGCAGACCGCCCAGGGTCTCTCCAATCCTGGGCGGGGCCCCATGCTGCCATTTAACAAGCTCCCAGGTAACACTGGTGCTGCTGGTGCGGCAACCACACTGTGAAGAGCAAGGCTGTGACTCCTCCTTCCTGGTTAAGAGCGTAAGCTCGGGTTGGGCTGGCCTGGGTTCCAATACTGACTGCCATGGAGCAGCAGCCACATGACTGGACACATGACCTCGCTCGCCTCTCTGCCCCTCAGCTCTCTCATCTGTGAATGGTGCCACTCCTCTTCCAGTTACCGTGAAGGTTGTGTTAGCTGATTCGTGTAAGATGCCCAGGGGCATTTTCAGTAGATTGCCTATATGGTCCTAATAGGGTTTTTTTCTCCTCAATATGTTTTTATTGATTTCAGAGAGGAAGGGAGAGGGAAAGTGCAGGAGGCAGCCAATCAATGATTCTCTCTCATCATTGATGTTTCTATCTCTCGCTCCCTCTCCCTTCCTCTCTGAAATCAATAAAAATATATTAAAAAATAAAATAAAGCGTATTAAAAAACACACACACAATGAGAAGACTGCTGTCTGTGAACCTAGAAGCAGGCTCCCACCAGACACCACCAAATCTGCTCACACCTTGATCTGGGAAGAGGTATCCCCAGTAAAACCTGAGTTCCTTGTCTTCTACTATTTGGAGTTCAAGACAATTTCAATAATTCCTGAAGAAACAGAAGGCAAACTGTTTTCCAAACCTTTCTGAAGCTGCAGTGGTTTGAATAGTGTTTGCCGCGCCCCCCCCCCCGACCCCCCGCCAAATATAGGTCCGCATACTAACCCCCAGAATCTACAGTGGGAGCTTGTTTGGGAAAAGGGTCTTTGCAGATGTAATTAGGTTATGGTCTATGTCCGAGGTCGGCAAACCTTGGCTCACGAGTCACATGCGGCTCTTTGGCCCCTTGAGTGTGGCTCTTCCACAAAACACCACGTGCGGGCGCGCATGTACAGTGCGATTGAAACGTTGTGGCCCATGCGCAGAAGCCGGTATTTTGTGGAGGAGCCAGTATTTTGTGGAAGAGCCACACTCTATGTCATCCTAGGTTTAGGGTGGGCCCTAAATCCAAAGACAGGTATCCTTATAAGAAAAAAGAAAGGGAGATTTGAGACAGAGAAGAAGGCAATGGACAACATATGCATGTTGGAGTGATGTGGCCACAAGCCAAGGAATGCTAGAGCCACCGGAAGAGGCAGGAAGAATCCCCCAGAGCCTTCAGGGGTTTCTGACCTTCAGGACTGAGAGAATACATTTCTATTGTTTTAAGCCACCCAGTTTGTGGTAATTTGTTGCGGCAGCCCCAGGAAACTAATACAGAGCCCAAAGGACATGCTTTCAGCATGTAAACTGACTTGCGGAGAAACTGCAAGTCTAGACGCTGCAGGGAGGCCAGTCTCCAAGAGCTGGGTTCTTCCCCACCCCACACTCTGCTCCTCAGCTACATAAAATGCCTCATCTCCCCAAGTCTACACTCAGTGTTGGCTAGGAGGATTTCATAAGCCAGCGGTTCTCAACCTTTGGTGGTTGAACAACCCTTTCACAGGGGTCGCCTACGACCATCCTGCATATCAGATGTTTACATTACGATTCATAACAGTAGCAACATTACAGTTATGAAGTAGCAACAAAAATAATTTTATGGTTGGGTCACAACATGAGGAACTGTATTTAGAGGGCCAGAAGGTTAAGAACCACTGTCAAAAGCGGATGTGTAAGATCTTCAAAAATACATGTTCTTCAGCATGTCTGATGGAAGGACATCCTTGTGAATTCAGGGACTTGCTCTTGGGGCTGGATATCAGTCATGAGTGTCAAGTCTCTGAGGATATCTGCCATGAGAGGTCATTGCATAAAACCCACCGTCCTGGCACAGGGTCCTCAAGGCCCCCAAGATCTGGCCTCTGCCTACGTTCCAGGCCATCCCAACCACCATACTGAATTCCCTCCTGCTCCCAGAACACACCGCACTCTTAGCCGTCGGCCTCTTGACCCACGCCCACCCTGAAACCACCCTCACCCAGCCCGTCTGCTTTGTCCCTTCTTCCAGAAAGCTTTTCCCTCTGTGTTACAGCCCCTTTAAGATTCTGTGCGTGATTGTTTCCAAGTCTCGCTCACCAGGTGGTGAGCTCCAGGGTGGAAGCAGTGGCGTCATGTGCCTCTCCAGCCTGACACACCCAGTCATACCGCAAATATTTATCGAGCACTTTCCACATGCTGGATATTGACATGGGGAGGCAGCCGGGAGCAAGACATCTCGTTTCCCTGCCCTCCGGGAGTCCACATACTACACAAGGCAGCAAGCAATAAACATAAATAAATACATACCACATGTCAGGTGATGCAAAGAACAGTGCTCCAAAAACCAAAATTAAGGCAAAAAGCTGACTGCATGCTTAGAGAGTCCCTATGTGCACAATTGAGCAGGTGCAGGCATTTTACAATAATGAAACACTCAAACTGTGCACGGCTGTCTGTTCTGTCCAGTGGGAAGATAATGCAAGGGGTACAGTGATTTTGCCCTGTGGGACATTAACGAAATTTGTGTCTAATCTGGTCATTTCGTCTCATCATAATCCCACTTACTATAAAAATCCTTGTTTTCTGTATTCTTTTTAAAAATGCTTTTTATTAATTTTTCTTTCTTCCTTCCTTTTACTAGAGAGAGGGCAAGGGAGAGGGAGAGAGACAGAGAGAGAAACATCGATGTGAGAGAAACATTGATTGATTGCCTTGGTACGCAGCCCAACTGCAGGTCGAACCTGCAGTACCTGGCTATGTGCCCTGACCGGAATTGAACCAGCGACCTTTTGGTACACCGGACGACACTCAACCAACTGAGCCACACCAGCCAGGGCTTGTATTCCCTTTTTAACCAGCTCTGTCATCCTGCATAGTCCCTCACTCATGAGTCAAATAAGACTTTGACAGTGCTCCTGATCAATTTTAGGGGAATTTGGTTTTCATGGTTTGAGAATTATAACCTTGATAGGGTTGATAAGTGCTACGAGGAAAATATGCTGTCCAGGGGACTAAGTGAGTATTAATGAAGGAGAAGTGGTGGAGGGAGGTGACGGGGGCAGGTCCCGAAGAATAGGAAGGAGCCAGCTGTGTGGAGTGAATGAGTGGCTGAATGAATGAATGAACTGAACGGAACTTACTCTGGCCCAACCAACCAATGGCAGGGAGCTTGTTCTTGGCTTCTGTCTCCCAACCAGCCTGGAGGTCATTGCCTCCTCTCTCAGGGACCAAGGCTGAGGAGGCAGAGCACCTCCTCTCCGCAGGCTCGCTGGAGGACGCTCGCCACGAGGTGGCGCGCCATCCTCACGAATCGACAGCAGAAATTCCCTAAGGAATCCAGGACATAGTCATCAGTCCCCTTAGCCACTGGCAGCTGCTCCAAAGTGTGGGTCCCAGTGACTGTTGGGGGACCCTAGCTAACCTGAAGTGCTACACTAGTGCTTACAGTAGCCAGCACCCCACTAGCCCCACGCCCTATTTCAGATCAAACTCACCTTTGTTAAGTACCTACCATTTATTCTGAGGTGTAAGCTGCGGCTCATGAAGCGTAGGTCACAGGACTCGGAAGTAACAAGGGTGGGGTCTGAGTCCATAGCCAGTGTTCTTCCCATTCCTCCTGCCCAGGCTAGGGGCTGTTTGTTTAAAAGCCAGAGGAGCTGTGTGGGTTGGAAACTATCTGTGCCATTGTCCTGGGGTAGGTCAGAGGGTTTGACTGCCAGCGCTGAGCCGTGACTCTGCCTTAGGCCTTAGGAAGCAACAGACATTGTGTCACGCAGGAGCATTTCTTTGGGGCAAGAGTGTCTGGACCAGGAAGGAGCCAAGCTCAGAAATGGCCTCATGGGCAGGTGGTGGAGTTCCCAGCTCCAGAGCTCACCAAGAAGAGAGCCTGGAGCTGATGGTTTGGATGCTGGGCCAAGGACAAACGGAAGAGCCTTCTCCCCACATCTTCCATTGGAGGTTACGGAGAGGCAATAAAGCATGATGGTTAGTGCATGGTGCCTGGTGTCTGAACGGGGCTCAAACCAGCCCAACACTCACTCTCTGAGCCTCAGCACCCATGGCTGTAAAATGGGCACTGCTAGTGCTTACCTCTCAAGGTTGTTCTTAGTGATGCATGTAAGCCACCTATCACATAAGGCAACTCCGGGGAGAGGCACAGGAGATGGCAACCATCAACATCACCACCACCACCACCACCATCATCACTATTATGAATTACTCGCTGTTGCACTTCCATTAACTGCCTGCCTGGGGGGATGTGGAAAGGTGCCTTCCTCAACGGTTAACAACAGTTAACAACGGTAAGACAATCTCATTTGCCTAACCACTTCTCCTAACTGTTACACTTGATTGACAGGATGGGTTATATTGGGGAGAAAAAAGTCAGTCAAGTTCTTGAGTGCATCATCCCTGAAATGTTTCCATGGCAACACATACCTGGATGTTCCATGGGGAGGGCAGCCACTCAGGCAAGAGTCAGACTGAAGTGAAGAGATGCGGAGGGGGTCCTCCCACTCCTCCTATTTTTCTGGCTGTTTGTACAGTCCTGGCAGGAGGCTTTACATAGGTCATCTCTTTTAAGCCTCACAACAACCCTACGGGGCAGGACTATTGTGCTTACCCCCATTTTACAGGAGAAGAAACAGGCTCAGAGAGGTTAAAACTTGTCCAAGGTCAGCCTTGTCAAGCCAGCGGAGTTATATGAGGACAAGGTTTCTCAGCCTTGGCACTATGGATACTTGGGGCCAGGAAATTCTTTGTTGTGGGGCTGTCCTGTGCACTTAGACATGCAGCAGCATCCCTGACCTCTGCACACTGGTGCCAGCAGCACGATCCTCTCCCGCCCAGTGTGACAACCCAAACTGTCTCCAGTCCTGGTTGGATGTGCCCAGTTCACCACCACCACCGGGTAGTAATTATTCCTTACGCTGACAGCTCTCTGCATTTATAAGGCTCTTTCACAGCACCTGTCTCACGGGATCCACATGGGACCAGGCGACTTTGGGGTCCTTAATGTGATGACCCTGTAACCCTGAGGACTCAGGGGATTGACTTGGGAAAACAGGGCGAAACTCAACCATCTAACCTTGCTGAGCAGATGCATCTCATAGTATCACCTTGTGTTATGGGCAAGGGAACCCAGGATTGGAAAGCAGAAGGGAACCCTCAGGGGTCCCTCAGCCTGTGAGCCACAGGGCTGCGAGGGAACCCCGGTGAGTCTGACTCGAGGCCAGTGGTTTCCACTGTAGCTGCTAAAGACTCCTGATCCCCAAGCGTCTATTTGTTCACATGCCACCACCCAGCTCACTGTGTCAGGGACGTGAGGAGGGGTCAGCAGCCTGGAGCCATGGGCAGCCCTGCTCAGGACCCAGCCTGGCAGGTGGCAGCCCCTCAGTGACCCAGGAAAGTGGCGAGTTGGGAGGGTTGTCATCTTCCTGCGGTGACAGAGGAGGGCATTTCAATAAAAGCAGCTCTGATTCAGTGGGTGGTCCTCACAAGGAGGGGGGTAGGGGGGCTTAGTGAAGCGGGCATGATTTCCCATGCGACATGCACAAGCCACCACATTTAATCCTCTCCGCAACCAGCAAGGATAAGCTACCATCTTATTCTAGAAAGCTGAGGCTCAAGGAGAGCCAGCGATGGGCCCCAAGTCACACTAAGTCCTGTGCACGTAGATGTTTAGCAGCCTCCCTGGGGGACAACAGCCGGTCTGGGACTGGAGTCCGGAGAATCCATCTCAGGAGCTGCTCCCAGGGGCCACACCAGGTCAGGTACCTTCCAGGCAACGCTGGAGGTACCTGAGCAGGCAGTCCGTGACCAGTGACTGGTAGCAGCTGGTGTATAAATACCCAGCGCCCTTGCCCCTGGGGGAAATGACTCTGAAATGCATGTTCTCTGCGGGCTCCCAGCATTCCCAGCAGAGTGCAGCTCCGCTCCCTTCCCTTCCCTGTCGTTGGACTCCACTCCCCTATGGTGTCTCCTGGGATCACTTCCAGATAAAGCACTCAAGTCCTGTCTCAGGTCTGTTTCTGGAGGAGCCCACACTATGATAATGTGTATAGTAATCGCTAATATTGGTGGAGTGCTTCCTATATGCTCTAGTGATGCTTTTCCCACTTAACACTCCTGAGAGGCAAATCATGCAGGCGTTGTTACCAGCATCCCCATTTTCCAGATGAGGAACTGAGGCCGGGAGAGCTTAAGTCAGTTCTTAACTGTCACAGCCAGGATATGAGGCCAGATCTCTATAACCCCAGAGTTTGAAGATGTAAGCTCTCTGCCATACTGGCCCTGGTTTTCATCTTCCGTCTTCTGAACATCGGAGAGAAGAAGAGGAGGAGGAGGAGGAGGTGGAGGTGGAGGAGGAGGAGGAGGAGGAGCTGCTGTGGATTTGCTGGCCCTGGGGGAAGAGTTTGATATCCGTTTGGGTTTTCAGCTCCTCTGTGAAGTTTCAGCAGGGAGTTGCTGGACAGCTCCTGGGACCCAGCCAGTGCTCCCCCAGAGAGGAGCAGGAGGAGTCAGTGCCCTCCCTCCGCGTCCTGTTCAGCCCTGCCCTTTGCATGCAGTGCAATCAATCAGTATTAATTAATAGAGCACCTACTGTCTGCCATGTACTGTCCTCAGAGATCTCAGGCCAATAAAGTCCCCAGATCTCAGAAAAGACAGTAAAGCTTGGCTGTGTTTTCCAGTGGAGGTGAGGGCAGTAGCCACACCCCTCCACCTGACCCCCGGAGATGCCCTAACATGTATTGGCGAGAAGAATTGGGTGATTCTGAGGGCATCTCTAGCCACAGGAGGAAGGGACCTAGTGTTATGAAGCTCCTTCTATGTTCTTGGAACTACATACCCATTATCTAATGCAGGGTTTCTCAGCCCTGTTGACGTTTGGAGCAGGGTGAATGTTTGTGTCAGGGATTGCCTTGTGCATTTCTGCCTCTGGGAAACCCTGCAGGGCATGGAGGTGGCAAGGGGATGACACAGTTCCCCCGTGTTTCAATGTGTCCTGAGCTGGGAGGGGAACGGCACTGTCGTCTCCTTTGGACCAGCAGCTCTGAAGGACCCAGTCAGCATAAAGACAGCAGAATAAAGCTGTGATGAGTTTGTGACATGTCAGTTGCACAGCAGCTTCTGTTGGGCATGGCACCTACCCATGCTGTCCCCATCTTCCCAGGGTCATTTAGGTACAGCAAGCAGGAGGCAGCCCCTGGGTCTTCAAGGAGCCCAGCACTAGGGACAAATGCATGGGTGTGAGCATGAGGAAATCTCATCTAGCCTCCCTCTTAGCATTCAGGCCTCAGCTTCAATGTCACAGACTCCAGGCGACTCCTTAGCCATCATGGCTGATGTACCTGCTCAGATGCTGGTCACAACTTCTTGTTTTTCTTTTCCCTCAGAGCACTTACTGTCAGAAATGAGCTTCCTTAGTTACATGTTTGTTTGCTTTTACCTGCTGTCTCCCAGCACCAGAATGGAAGCTCCTTGGGCTGGGACCTCAAGTCCCCAGTGCCGAAAACAGGTCAGCACCTGCACGTAGTAGGTGCCAAATGCATATTTGTTGACCAAATGAATGAATGAATAAATTACTAAGCTGGTGAGTGAATGAATGAGCTCTGGTCAACCTCTCACATCGGGTAGATAACTTGGTGCAACTAGTAATAACAGCAGCTGCCAACGGATGGATACCCACCAGGGACCAGGAACCTCTCATTTACCCCAAACAGTTGCACACTGTGGTAGGTACTTTGTTCATATTGTGGTAAGATACACATAACACAACATGTTAACCATTTTAAAGTATACAATTCAGTGGCATTAAGTACATTCAAAATATTGTACAACCATCACCATTATATAGTTTTCATCACCCCAAATGAAAACCCCATTAGGCAGTCACTCCCCATTCCCCCACCTCCAGCCCTGACAACCACTAATCTGCTTTTTGTCTCTATGGATTTGTCTATCCTGGATATTTCATAAAAATGGAGCCATATGGTATGTGGTCTTTTTTTTTTTTAAGTTCATCCATTCAGTGACATGTATCAGCACTCCATTCCTTTTAATGACTGAGTAATATTCTATTGAATGGACATACCACAATTTGTTTATCCATTCATCAGTGGTGGGACATTTGGATTATTTCCACTTTTTAGCTATTGTAGTGCTGCTATGAACATTTATATACCAGTTTTGGTTTGAGCACCAATTTTCAATTATTTTCCATATCTACCTAGGAGTGGTATTGCTGGGTCATATGGTAATTTTTAAAATATATTTTTATCAATTTCAGAGAGGAAGAGAGAGATACAAACATCAGTAATGAGAGAGAATCGTTGATTGGCTTCCTCCTGCACGCCCCACACTGGGGATCAAGCCCACAACCCAGAAATGTGCCCTGACCGGAAATGAACTGTGACCTCATGGTTCATAGGTTGACACTCAACCACTGAGCCATGCCAGTTGAGCAGTCATATGGTAATGTTATGTTTAATTTATTGAGTGACTACCAAAATGTCTTCCATACATTTTACATTCCCATCAGCAGTGTATAAGGGTTTCAATATCTCCACTTTCTTGTCAACAATTATGATTTTCCATCTTTTTATTATGGCCATCCTAGTGGGTGTGAAGTGGCATCTCATTGAGGTTTTGATTTGCATTTCCCTAATGACTAATGATGTTGAACATCATTTCATGGGCTTGTTGGCCATTTGTGTTTCTTCTTTGAAAAAATGTCCATTCAAATTTTTGCCCATTTTTGAGTTGGGTTGTTTGTCTTTTTGTGATTGAATTATAAGAGATTATAATGCTAGACTCTTTTCTGATATATAATTTCCAAATATTTTCTCCCATTATATGGATTGTCTTTTCATTCTTGACAGTGTCCTTCAATGCACAAAAGTTTTTAATTTTGATGAATTACAATTTACCTACTTTTCTTTTGTTTCTTTTGCTTTAGTGACATATTTAAGAAGCCATTGCCAAATCCAAGGTCATGAAGATTTCTCCCTATGTTTTCTTCTAAGAGTTTTCTAGTTTTGAGTTTAATATTTAGGTCTTTGATCCAGTATGAATTAATATGTGTATATGGTGTGAGGTAAGGGTTCAACTTCATTCTTTGACATGTGAATATTGTGGTAGATACTTTAATTATCCAGTTAGATGAAAACACAGAGGCTGAGAGGGGGGTAACTGATTTGTTCAATGTCACATGGCCATTGGGAGGTGATACTGGAATTCAATATCAGGTCCTACGCTAGTGCCCTTTCCATCACACCCAAGGCACTCTATGATATCCCTTTATTACTTTGTGAGCAGGAGTGAGGAAGGCACAGACCTAGCAAATAAGGCACACATTTTAATCTGGCTCTGGGCAAGTGAATCCTCATCTCTGGCCCGTTTCCTCTTCTGCACAAGGGATTGCTGCTCTCTAAGGGTCTTTCCTGCTCACACTGCTGGCACCCCTAGAACCTCACACTCTATTGCCCTTGTTTCTCCTCTTGGGAAGGCCACTGGGAGCCCTCCCAAACAGAGCTGCTCTTTTAGAAGGAGCTCCCATTCTGGACCTCAGCCAGCCTCTGCAAAACATTCTCAGCATCCCCTGGAAGGCACCTGCTGTCCCCAGCAGCCCCATAGGGAAACCACAGAACTGTGGAAAATGCAAGTGAAGCTAATGTGAGAAGGGCTTTCTCCACCTGCTGACAGTTTTCTTTGCAAATTTCACAATGAAGCTATTTGAGAATCAGCTTGCAAAGCATGTGGCTCTAAATATCCCTCTCACACCTCTGCTTAACCAGAAACAGTGCAACTCCTCCCAAATGCCCAGGGCCAGGTCCTCACCCATAGCAGGGTCTCCGTACATAGTTGAATGAATGAATGAATGAATGAATGAATGAATGAATAGACGAATGAGGACTCTACACATTTTGTTTCCCCTGATTGCTTTATACCAGGGCTGGCAAATTTTTTCCTAAAAAGGCCAGATGGTAAATATTTTTGGCTTTGCAAGCTAGATGGTGTCTGTCTCAACTACTCAGCTCGGCCACTGTAGCACAAAGACAGCAATAGACGATGCCTAAGTGAGTGGGTTCGGCTGTGTCCCAAAATAAACTTTATTTATGCACACTGAAATTTGAACTTTATATAATTTTCATGTGCTACAAAATATTATTCTTCTTTTCATTTTTTTCTAACATTTAAAATGTCAAACCCATTTTATATCATAGCTTGCAGATCATACAAAACAGAAGTTGGGCTGCATTTGCTTTAAACTTTGCTTTTTTGTTTTTCATTTCATTTTATTTTCTATTCTCATCTCCCACCACCCCTCCCCTTTAGCAACCATCAGCTTATTCTCTGTATTTATGGATCTGTTTCTGTTTTGTTTATTTATTTGGTTGGTCTTTTTAGATCCCTTATTTATTTGGTTGGTCTTTTTAGATCCCACAAATAAGTGTATTTGTCTTTCTCTGACTTAGTTCATCTACACTAATAAAAGAGACAGATGCAAATTGATGGTACCTTTATGACGCCCACCAGCCAATAAGGAATGAGTATGCAAATCAACGTACCGAGCGGCCGGGGGCGGGGCAGGACGCAGGCGTTCCACAGGGCCCCAGCCGCTCTGGGCCTCTGGGCAGCATGGGAAGGCGGGAAGGCAGAAAGGCGGCTCTGGCTGGATCAAAGGCGGTGCCGGCAGCCAGGGGAAGAAAGGCCCATTCTTGCACGAATCTTCATGCATCGGGCCTCTAGTTTAGTATAATACCCTATAGGTCTATCCATGTTGTAGCAAATAGAAATTTTTCTTTTTTATGGATGAATAATATTCCATTGTATATATGCACCACATCTTCTTTATCCATTTATCTGTTGATGGACATCTAGGTTGCTCCATATCTTGGCTATTACTAGCAATGCTGTAATCAACATAGGGGTGCATATATTTTTCCAAATTAGTGTTTGTTTTCTTCAGATAAAAACCCAGAAGTGGAATTTCTGGATCATATGGCAGCTCTATTTTTAATTTTTGAGGAATATCCATACTGTTCTCTACAGTGGCTGCACCAATTTGCAATCAAACCAACAGTGCAAGAGGGTCCCCTTTTCCCCACATTCTCATCAACACTTGCCATTTGTTGCTATATATTGACAACAGGCATTCTGACAGGTGTGAGGTGATATAGTGATTTAATTTGCATTTCCCTGATGATTAGTGACATTGAGCATCTTTTCATATGTCTTTGGCCGTCTATATGTCATCTTTGGAGAAGTGTTTATTCAAGTCCTCTGCTTATTTTTAATTGGATTATATTTTTAAAAAATATATTTTAGCACAAGAGCAACATATATTCATTTTAAATAATTAGAAATTGGTGGCATGTAAATAAAGTAAAATTAGAATCATCCATAATTTCAGCATACAAAGATAACTACTTCTGCTAATATATAGTAGAAGTCTATCGATATATCTATCAGTCTGTCTACCATCCAATGTAATAGCACTAGCCACATGTGACTATTTAACTTAAAACTAAAATTTCATAACACTTGAAAGTTCAGTTTCTCAGTTAACTAGTGACATGACAAGTGTCCAAAACCTACATATGGCTGGTGGCTACCATATCGGACAACACAGATCAGAACATTTCCACCATCACAGCAAGTTCTATTGGACAGCACTGGCCTATCTCTATTTATATAGATTTAACAAAAATAAAATCATACCAAATAAGCTTTTCGGTGATTACCTTTGTTCACTTAATCTTTTTTTAGCTCCAGCCAGTATTGCTCAGTGGTTACAGTGTTGGCCCATGAACCAAAGGGTCATGGGTTTGATTCTAATAAGGACACGTACCTGCATTGCAAGTTGGGGCATGTGCAGGAGGCAACTGATTCATGTGATTCTCACACTGATGTTTCTCTCTCTCTCCTCTCTCCCCTTCTCCCCTCCCCCTCCCTTCCACTCTCTTCAAAATCAGTGGGAAAAAATATCCTCCAGTGAGGATTAAATAATATTTTAAAAAGTGGTTTATCTTTTTTTTAGTTTATTGATTTTTTTGAGAGAGAGAGAGAGAGAGAGAGAGAGAGAGAGAGAGAGAGAGAAAAGCAGAAGAGAGAAACATCAATGAGAGGATAATATGGATCAGCTGGTCAGCTGTATCCTGCACACCCTCTACAGGGGATTGAGCCTGCAACCCCAGGCATAGGCCCTGACCAAGAATCCAACCAGCAGCCCTTTGGTGCATGGGATGACACCCAATCAACTGAGCCACACCAGCTAGGGCCATTTAGTGTTTTGAGATGAGATTTCCACAACATTCAACATTCAACACCTATGTTTTATTGGAGGCATTCTGTCGCATGCAGTGGTTGTCCCTTCAGCCCTATTGTTGTACATTTAAGTTGTCTCTAGCTTTTTGCTACAGTAAAATGACAGTAAACCACTTTATTACTAAAGTTTTGCACCATTCATTGTTTTAGGGTAAATTCATAGAGGTTTAATTGCTAAGTCAAAGGGTAAACTCATTTTTAAGATTTTAAAAATAAAATACCTAGTTTCGTTCCAGAAAAGCTGTGATCATTTGTCCTTCCATCAGCAAGTTTTGAAATCGTCCACTTCCTTAAAATGTTCATAAATAATAATAATTATTAGAATAATGAAAATGAGACCATTTTGATAGATGACATTTTTCATCGCTTTCACTTGCCTCTCTTTGACAACTTTATTTCCTCCCATGTGTACTGACCATTTGATTTCTTTGGGTGGGTCTTAGGCAATAAAGGGGATGGTCTTCATGGCTTAGGTATTAAGGAAAAATTGCTAAATTTACAACCCTGGCCTCATAAAGTTCTGTAAGCCAGATGACAAGATTAAAATACCAAAGAGATTGTCAGAGCTCTCTCAGTTTCAGCAGGACTGTAGATCAATTCTACTTCCTGTCTGTTCCTTTGAATTATTTACTCTTATTTATTGTTTCTGTTTGGTCCCTACAGTCACAGACCATACTAGGGAACAGATGGTTGGTTGAAAGTTTTTATTTATTTGTTTGTATTATATATTTATCTTACATTCTTTTTTTAAAAATCCTCACCCAAGGACATATTTTCCATTGATTTCGAGAGAGAGTGGAAAGGAGGGAGGAGGGGGCGGGAGAGAGAGAAATATCAACATGAGAGACATATCGGGGCTGGGGTACTTGCAACCAAGGTAAGTGCCCTTGACAGGGAATTGACCTGAGACCCTTTGGTCTGAGGGTGGACACTCTAAATACTGAGCCAAATCGGCCAGGGCTATCTTAGATTCTTAATTCCCACAGTTCTTCTTGCCTTATCAGAGATAAGGCAGAAAGGAGGGACCTCAGGGTTTTGCAAGATTCCAGAAGACTAAATACAGGGTGTCCCCAAATAATGTATACACACTTTGAATAATTATGAATTCCAATGGGTTAAATCTGGAAAGAAAGAAACATCAATTGAGCTATCAGCTGTAAGTGTGTATGCATTTTTTTTTTTTTTGAACACCCTATAGTTACCTGATGAGGCTGAGTCGGGGGAAAGCAAGCAGTATTCTTTCCTGGCCTTTTAAGGTCTGGAATCTCCATTCGACCAACCATTCATGATGAGCACTTGGTGATCTCATGTTGTTCTGCTGGGCAGTTTCTTATGTCTTTGACTTTACCACTGAATGACTGTATCATTTTTCCAGATACCTTCAGAAAGCTACAGGGTATCAGTCATTCACACTTTAGTGTAAACTAGCTCTCATACAGCATTTTAATTTTTATTAAAGCACCTTCATCACATCCCGATCTCATTTACACCCATGAAGTGTGGGGAGCGGTCTCGGTTTGACAAGGTCCCGAGGAGACAGTCTTTCACAAGGTGGGCTGTCCCACGCTCTATCCCACTAAAGTTCAAGTTACTGATTTAGCTTGCTAAATGCCAAATAAGCAGGAAAATTGTGCTGCAGCAGTATAGCTTGTGAGAATAAGGAAGTAGTCTAGCTGAGCTTAGATCATGACAGTCGGTCTCAGCCGCCGACTGAGACGAAGGATTGGAAAAAAGGAAGTTGGCCGAGACTTGTTAGAAGAGATGCTTGCGCTGATCAAATCGAAAGTTGCTTAAGTTCTGCTAAGTGCATATGTAACCAGTGAATGTATAAAAAGACTGTGTGAAATAAACTCGGGGCTGCAGTCTTGAACTGTCAGTCCTCCGGATCCCATCTTTGTGTCTGTCTCTTTTCTTAATCCTCACCCCCCTTTCAGGTACTGTTCGACTGTAGTGCCGGCGGGCTCCGGCAATGAAGGAGGCACTCTCTCTGTTGCCTGCATTTACGTACTATTTAGGAAATTGAGGATCAGGGAGGTGGAGTGCCCTGCCCTAGGACTTGCAGAAGGAACCATGGACTCCTAGTCCAGTGCTCTCTGCATTGTACCCGCAGTGCCCAAGCTCTTTGCCTTCTGCAGCTGGTGGGCCAGGAGGTGTTAAGTGAATGGCAGCTCAGAGGGCTGAGCTGAGCGACAGAGCCATGAGCGCCCGCTTTGGGGGGTGGAGGGGGGCAAGCATGATGCTCTTTCCCCTCCTTTCCGTACCAAACCTTGTCTGACCCTGACTCCAGGGTTCCAGCCCGGGTTCCGGGGCGCCGAGTGCAGTTGGGCAGCTACACTCACCCGCAGCCCCGAGGGTCCAGAAACGGTGCAGGAGTAATTAAGGCCGAGGTGAAATCAATCAATAGAGCCGCCCGCACCACCCCCCCCCCTTTAAAGACGGGCTCCGAACCCCCCTCAGGGAGGCTCCCCGCGGCTTGATGGGGTCCTCGGCCGCCCGCCGCTCCGGCCCTCGCGCTCCCTCCACCAGGCCCCCCGTTCCCGCGCCCCCGGAGACCGGACTCTACCCCCGCCCCGCCTCCTCCTCCTCCCCCCGGGGGCGGTGGCCCGTGGCGAGCGCGCTCATTGGCTGCGGCGCGAGCGAGGCCGGGGCCGGTAGCGCTGATTGGTCCGCGCGCCTCGGCGGAGCCAGGGACCCTGCGAGTCGCTGGGGGAAGCGGGCAGAGACCCGGCAGCCGGAGCGCGGGGCGCAGAACCCTCGGGTCGGGCCCGCAGATCGGATCCGCACCTCCGAGCCGGGCCTGGAGGTAAGGGCGCGGCGCTGGGGCGCGTGGGCGGGCCCCTCTGCGCGGAGTCGAGGTGGAGCCCCTCGGCCCTGCCCCCCGGGAGCAAAACCCGGCATCTTCGCTCCTAAGCACGGCCCTCATCCTCCCGAGACCGGGGGCCCTCTCCCCCGAAGAAGGTCTCCCCCCTCCAGAGAGCAAATAGCCTCCTTTTCCCGTCAGAAAGGGCTCCTCCTCCTGATCCTTTAGGGTCCCTCATTCACCCCTTGGATGCAATGTGCCCCCCAAAAGTGGGGTCCAGCTTCCCTAGGTACCTAGGGCCCTCTCATCTCTTTGGAGACACATGCCCCCCCCCCCCACACACACACACACTAAGTTTGGATGCTCTCCACCCTCCCTTCTGAAGGATGGGGTCTTCTCGGCGTGTGGGTGACCCTGCGCCCGCCCCTTAAAAAGGAGGCTCCCAGACACCCTGGGGAAGTGAGCTCCTCCCTCAGAGGCTCCCCCTCTTCCTCCCCTGAAGATGGAGATGAAGGGCTTTTTTATACTCAGAAAAAGAGAAAGGGTCTGGCTATCTAACCCTAACCTTTTAAAAAAAGCCCACCTCTTCCCTTCACCGATCCCATCCCGAACCCCATCCTTCCCCCAGAAGATCTTGCCAAACCTCACTTGCTCCACCTAAAGGCCATCTCAACC
>NW_005871120.1:177425-235017 GCF_000147115.1 Myotis lucifugus | reverse complement strand
CCTAATGCCATCTCACCTCTCCGCACCCTGGCCAGGGTGCGAGGTTTAGTAAGAGGCCTAGTGACTGCAGCCCTGAGAGCTGGGGTCCTGAGCCTAGAGACCCTTCCAGGAGCCTCCAAGCTCGGACAGCGGAGATGGGCTCTCAGGCGGCAGAGCTAGCAGGGACCCCTGCCCCCCAACACCCAACCACCCACACACACACATACACGAGTCCTTCCCCTCTCCTAGAGAAGGGGGTGTCCATGCAGAAAGAAGGGCCCAGTTTGCTCCCTGCCCCCCCCCCCCAGCTCCTTGGGCATTGCCCAGTGGGAATCCCTAGGCGCTTGACCAGGGGGGATGGATGCTGCAGGAGCCGTCCACTGGGCTGGAGGCAGGGTCGGCTTTGCTGCTCCGAAGAAGCTGGTCTGAGGGACAGGATGTTGGTGACTTGAGGGGGGCTGTGAGCAGCTCTTCTCTGCGGGCCAGATTGTGGGGACTGCGAAGAGAAAGGCAAGGAGTGTTGCTTGCTCTTTGCAGCTTTCCCTGGGACTTGGAGTGTGGAGAAATGTGCATGCTGGATGCCCAAAGAGGTCGGCCCTGGAGAGAGAGAAATGGCCCCGTCTGGAGCCCTAAGACCTCAAAGGGCTTCTAGGTCAAGATCCTGCCCCTTCCTTTGACGGTTAAGCAATCAGACGCACAAAGAGGGGGAGAGACTTGCTCAAGGTCACCCCGCCGACGGGTGGCAAAGCTGGCTGCTCACAGCCTCTCCAGGGCTTGTGGGGTCCAGGATCCTGGACACTACCTCCAGTACTCACATATACGTCCCGGACCACTGGGCACTGCCGTCCCCACTTGTCAGAGAAAAGCCAGGAGCTGACTGAGCCCACTGCCACACTTAGGCGTGCCAAGATCCACATCAACCCGGTATCGCAAATAAGGTTGCTTGCACTTTGCTGGAGCCAAGACCCCTGTGGAGCCTCAGTTGCACAGCCAGGTTTGCTCCAGGAACCGTGGGCAGGGTCCGAGGAAGGCACGTCCTTTCTTTCCTTCAAGGCCTTTTCCCTGTGGGTCCCTGGACATCCTCCCAGCCCCGAGTGCCCTGCTGCCATCTCCCATCCCCGCTCAGAGCACGGCTTCTCTTCCTGAGGCGTTGGGTGGGACAAGAGCTGGGACTCTGGCCCGTCACACTCCAATTTAGATCAGGAGCCAAATTCAAGGCGCCAAGAGGAACGTTTAGATCAGTGGTTCTCAACCTGTGGGTCGCGACCCCCTTGGGGGTCGAACGGCCCTTTCACAGGGGTCGCCTAAGACCATCGGAAAACACATATATAATTACATATTGTTTTTGTGATGAATCACTATGCTTTAATTATGACCATCGGAAAACACATATATAATTACATATTGTTTTTGTGATGAATCACTATGCTTTAATTATGTTCAATTTGTAACAGTGAAATTGGGGGTCACCACAACATGAGGAACTGTATTAAAGGGTCACGGCATTAGGAAGGTTGAGAACCACTGGTTTAGAGCATGAGGGAACCGTAGTGTATACGGGTTGAGAGATTGGTCTCTGACCCCTCTTATCTGGGTCCAGAGCCCAAACCTGCTACTTACTATGTAATCTTGGGGAAATTATTAACCTCTCTGCAGCCAGGTTCCCTCAGGGTCCTTATCAGAGTAAAATGAGTTAATCTTGATAAACTGTGTAGCACACAGTCAACGGACACAATGATGATGACTACCAGCCCGAAGTCATAAAACCTCTAAAGCGACAGGGAGGTTGTGCTTTTAGGTAAAACTGATCACCTGCCCTGTAGATCATCTGCCAGGGGCCAAGGCAGTGAAGATTGGCCGGCACTTGGAGGCAAGAGCGATGCCTGCCCGGAGATAGTGCGGTATGTGGAATGGACCGCAGACCCTAAAGTCAGATGGGGCCAGAGGTCAACTCCTGGCTGCCGCTGGCCGGGGGACCTTGGGCAAGTCCTTCACCTCTCTGAGCCTCAGTGTACTCATCTTTGAATGAGGTTTTCTGTAAGGTAGGCAGCAGATTAGAGACAGCGCTAGGGCAGGCTTTCTCATCCTCGGCACTGCAGACATTCGGGGCTGGATGGTCCCGTGCTGTGGAGCCGTCCCTTGCCCTGTAGGATGCTCAGCATCGTTCCTGCCCTCTACCTATTAGATGCCAGTTCAACCGCCTCCAGCTCTGACAGCTAGAGCTGTCTCCAAGCACCGTCAGGTGTCCACGGGGGCAAAGCCACCTCCCCCACACCCACCGAGAACCACTGGTGTAATATTTGTGCCTTGCACAGAGTTGATGCTTGATATAAGACAACATCCTCCTTGCTCAGGCTCCTCCCTTCTGCTTTCTGTGTGATGGAGGTCGTGGTGGTCGGGCCCTGAGCCTCCCAATGCTAATGACGATTTCAATCCCTCACGTTTTAAACAGGACTGCCATCTCCAAATTACCTTCCTGTGTATTACTCTAGGTTTCCCATTTCACAGATGAGCAAACAAAGGCTCCCAGAGGTTAAATGATTTTCTAAGGCTGTTACCTCCTGTCCTGCTGGAGGTCAAAGACATGGTCATGCCAGTTTCAGAACAGTTTTAGAAGTAACCTAGCTGTGGAGCCTTCTTCAGAAGATCGTTTGGCAGTCTTTCAAAACGTAAACGCCATGCCCTTTGGCCGAGCCCTCCGGCTTCTAGGAATCTTCTGTAGACAGGCCCACACGTGTGCAGAGCGACGAATACAAGACTGCAGGGCTTTTTAATACCAACGTGGGGAGGAGTTACATGACCGTGCAGTCACATGAGAAAATGAGCGTAGTTTAGAAGAATGATGTAGATCTACATTCCTGACCTGGAAACGTCTCTGAAACTTACTGTTTCATGAAAACAATAAAGTCACAATATCAATATATGCAGTATAATCCCACTTTTTGGAAAAAAATATTGTATGTAAACACATATGAAAATGGGTAATTAGGGGAGTGAGGAGCATGGAGAGGACCTATCTATATAAGAAAATATTCATGAGAGAAAAGAAGAAAAGGTTACCCTAGCCAGCTTTCCGTGCATTAAAAATGAGCAAAGCAGAGCCCACCGAAGTTGAGGGACTTGCTCAGGGCCCCTCAGCCAGGATACGTACAGCAGTGGGACTCCAGCCGAGTTCCGAATCCCAAGTTGGGGCTGTTTCAGCTGCCCAGCCGCAGCGTCTGCTGGTGGATATGGTCCGAGGACCTGCATACATGCATCCCTCTCTCCAGGGATGTGGTCAGGCTGCCAGTCGCCAGTGGCTGAAACTCGGGCTGTGAGCTTCCTGAGAGTTCTGGGGCCAGGACACAGGAATCTGAGGCCTCATCTCCACCAGCCGAGCCTCCCTGGCCACGGGGAAGTCCTTCCGCCAGCAGCCCAGTGGGTCTTGGGGTTGGACTGACTGCAGCCTCAGGCCATGGCCACTTCACCCCGCAGTGTCTCATGTCCCCATCTTTAAAAAGGGAACACTTGTAAATTTTGTTTTTAACAAAAGGAGAAGGAGGGGCAATGGTAGAACCTACCTGGGTTATTATGAAAATTAACTGGAACAGTTCAAACACCCGGGACACAGTCCTGCTTAAGTGATGCGAGTCCTGGCTCTCCCCTTCCCTCTGCCCGCCTGCCCCCGGCCGGGAGGCAGACAAAGCCTCTGAGTGGCAGCTGGCTGAATCGGCACCCCCCACTCTCCACTGCCGCCCGGCAGAGAGTCCAGGGGACGGGGATCTGAGGGTGACTGCTCTCTTCCCTTCTCCCTTGGGTCCAACACTCCTTGCTTTTCTACACGCTCCGTGCATTCACGGTCATACTCATCGTGGGGACAGGATGGCCTGATGCGGCCTCTAATTACACATTCCTTCAATAATGAGATCAGTTCTCCCGGGCACATCTTCCTCCTCCTTCCGGAACTATCTCCCGTTTTGTCTTTGATAGCACCTCTCCCTGGTCCTGCCCACCCACAGCAGGAGACCATTTCTCCTCCCCTGAACTCCCACCACCCACATCCAGGGCTGCCCGGGGTCCAGGACTGTGGGCTGGCGTTTCTCCCCTCCTGGAACTGCTGGAGGGGAGCGAGCACACTGGTCTCGTTTGCTCCCGTGTCCCAAATGCAGAGCACAGTTCTTGGCACACAGGAGAGACTCCATGAGCATTTTGTGTGCACGTAAATGTATTTGTTTATGATGGTAAAATACACATGACATAAAATTAACCATTTTAATTGTTTTAAAATGTACAATTCAGTGACATTTAGTACATTTCAAATAGTATACAACCATCACCACCATCTAGATCCAGAACTGCTTTATCACCCCAAAACAAAAGCTTGTACCCAATAAGCAGTCACTTCCCCTCCCCCTAGCTCAGTGGTTCTCAATCTTCTTAATGCCGCGACCCTTTAATACAGTTCCTCATGTTGTGGTGACCCCGATTTCATTGTTACAAATTGAACATAATTAAAGCATAGGGATTCATCACAAAAACAATATGTAATTATATATGTGTTTTACAATGGTCTTAGGCGACCCCTGTGAAAGGGCCGTTCGACCTCCAAAGGGTCGCGACCCACAGGTTGAGAACCGCTGCCCTAGCTCCTGACAACCACTAATCTGTTTTCTGACTCGATCGATTTGCCTATTCTGAATATTTCACACAAATGGGATCATGAAATATATGGGCTGTTATATCTGGCTTCTCCATGTTGTAGCATGTGTCAGTACTTTGTTCCTTTTTATGGCTAAAAAATATTCTATTGTAGGGATAGACCAACTTGTTCATCCATTCGTCAGGTGATGACATTTGGGCTGTTTCCAACTTTTAGCTATTGTGAATAAGGCTGCTATAAATATGTGGACAAGTTTTGGGTTGAAGACCCGTTTTCAACTTTTTGAGGGTATATGCACAGGAGTGGAACTGCCGGATCATATGGTAATTCTTTGCTTAACTTTTTGAGGAACTGCCAAACTATACCATTTTACATTCCTACCAGCCATGTGTGAAGGTTCCAATTTTTTCACATCTTTGCCAACACATTATTTTCTGTATTATCATTCTTACTATTACTATTACTTCCATTCTAGCAGGTGTGAAGGTATCTGCTTGTAGTTTGGATTTGCACTTCCCTGATGACTAATGATGTTGGGCATCTTTCCACGTGCTTGTTGGCCATTTGTGCATCTTCTTTGGGGAAATGTCCATTCGAGACCTTTGCCCATTTTTGAATTGGGTTGTTTATCGTTTCATTGAGTTGTAAGAGTTCTATGTACACTTAAATGTATGTTTGTGTTGCCATTTCCTCTTGTATTTAGATATTTGCTCAGCTCCTGTGGGTCAGACACTGTCTTGTGACCTTGGGATATCAAGGTCACTACAGTGCAGTTCCTGCCCACAAGGGCCTCACAGTCTAGAGCAGTGATGGCGAACCTATGACACGCGTGTCAGAGGTGACACGCGAACTCATTTTTTTGGTTGATTTTTCTGTGTTAAATGGCATTTAAATATATAAAATAAATATCAAAAATGTAAGTCTTTGTTTTACTATGGTTGCAAATATCAAAAAATTTCTATATGTGACACGGCATCAGAATTAAGTTAGGGTTTTTCAAAATGCTGACACGCCGAGCTCAAAAGGTTCGCCATCACTGGTCTAGAGCAAAGTTTCTAACCTCAACATTATTGACATTGTTGTGGAGCCGTCCTGTGCATTTAGGATGTTTAGCAGCATCCCTGACCTCTAGATGCCAGTTGTACACTCCTTCTCAAGTTCTGACAACCAAAAATGTCTCCAAACATTGCCCAATTCACCTGGACAGCAAAATTGCTCCTAATTGAGAATTACTGGTTTAGATGCTAAGACGAGTGTGTATATCTATAATTTCAGTCTTTTTTTTTTTGTGCCTCAGAGAGTACACAGTGGGCATTCAGGACATATTGTTGAATGTTGGGTGGATGGATGGAAGGAAGGAAGGATGGGCACACCCTTTTGTTGGTTGGGTAAATTGAGGGATATGTGTGTGAATGGATAGATGAGTGAATAAATGTAATTTACAGGATCTGGACATGTGCCTGAAACTCTACTATGGGAAAACAAAACACCAATCTCCCAACTGGAATAGTCCACTCCACCTGGCACAATGGGTCTCATGCTTTAGCATCAGAATCCCCTGGAGGGTGTATTAAAGCACAGACTGATGGGCCCCGCCACTAGAATTTGTGCTCCAATAGTATCACCGGCCGGGCAGAATGCTCCCACCGAGTTGCCATGTCCTTTGGCAACCTGCACCAGACTTCCCCCACCTCGCCAACCTCAGACGTCCATTCTCAGGTGTCCCATGGCCTCCACTGCCAATGTCAACACTTACTTCCTTGGACTGTCGGCAGCATGCTGGAAATCTGTTCCTTGGCCACACAATTTTTTTCAAAGGTGTCCTAGCACCTTGCTACTGGAAGTGTGGCCCAGTGACCAGCATCATCGCATCATGTGAGAGCTGCTTCGAAATGCACACTCTTGGCCCTGCCCCCCACCCAGGCCTACAGACTGTAAATCTGCACTTTAGCAGCATCTGGAGGGGATTCATGTGCACATTCAAGTTTGAGAACATTTCTGACCCTCACAACTCAAAGCTAACCCTGCATAGCTTTACAGAGTCACATTGATAGCATCTGTTACACTGTCAATGGTGTGTGAGTGTGACATCATTAGGACATTATTGGTCATTCATACCTTTATCTCTTGGAATGTCTGAACCGCCCTTGTTTGACCCAAGAGAAATAGAGGCCCATTGGAGCAGTGCCTTGCTCAAGGTCGTACGAGGACCATGAGACAGAATGGAGAGTGTCATCCATTCCCCAGTGGTGAGCGGGCTCCAGCGGGGTTGAAACGCCACGGTGGCAATACACGAAAATACGGAGTGGAGAGTAGCATTCTGACGCTGCTAGGTTTGCTCTTCAAAAGTGGAGGAAGGAGAGATGACTTAAAAGTGGGCCAAGAACAAGAACTTAAGTGGTATTCTTTTATTATTCTTCTATTTTCAGCAAGTGTTTATTGAGTACTTAGTAAATGCCAGACATTAGCATCATGTAAATAGTGTTGAACAAGAAAAACAAGGTCTCCCTCTTTTTTAAAAAATAATTTTATTGATTGGTTTTAATAGAGAGAGGGAGAGACAGAGAGAGAAATATCAATTTGTTGTTCCACTTATAGATGCATTCACTTTAGGTTGATTCTTGTATGTGCCTTGATTGGGGACCGAACCCACAACCTTGGCCTGTCAGTTATTGTACAACTTCCAAGTGTCCTGTACAGTACTGTGTGTGTGTGTGTGTGTGTGTGTGTGTGTGTGTGTGAGAGAGAGAGAGAGAGAGAGAGAGAGAGAGAGATACACAGCTATTACACCAAAAGATCTTCTAGGCTAGCTGAGGTGCCCACAAACAACTGCTATTCAGTGAGATGAGTAACTTGGGGAGCGGGGAGGATAGAGGCTCCAGCTGAGAGAAGAAAGAGATTACATGCCCCTGACCCTGGGGATTCTGGGGAAGAACTTTCAGGAGAAAAAGGCAGAAAAGAAGGAAAGGTCTTAACAAAGAAAATATGAACAGAGAAGCTCAGAGACTTCTTGCAAAACTGTTAAAAGAAAATCTTCAAGGGAAAAAAGGATAAAATCATGACTCCCATACAGATACAAAAACGAACACTTGTTATTGATATTAAGCTCATTCAATGAGGGGACTGGGAAGATGTTAGAACTGGTTCAAAGGAAAAGTCAAATAAAGCATAATTGTCTGTGGAGTAAAGGAATGTTAAACTGAGTGGCAAATGGGGCCAACAGCGGTTAGACAAGACAGAATTTGCTTGTCTATCAGTCTCCTAACAAATTACAAAGAGTTGGAAAAAATAGCTTGAAGATAATGAACAGGGCTAGAGTCAGATAGTGTGAAGGTTTGCATTGTATGTAGATATTGCATAATTTTTCATTGAGATTCTTTTTTTTTTCTATGAAACCAACGTTCAGAGTATCGGGGAGGCGTTAGCTGGAGCACAGAGTGGGTGAATGAGGAGAGGAGAGCTGCAGGAGGGCCAGATCATGGACAGCCAGGTGACCTATGATAATGCGCTTGAACTTGACCCAGAGACCAAGGGGGAATCATGGAAGGGTTTTAAACATAGAAGTGACATGATTTGATTAGCACTTGAGAAAAATCCTTCTGGACCAAGGACAGGAGCATCAGACAGAGAAACCTGATAGAAGGTCAGCTGGTGGGGCCTTCACCTACGGTAGGGCTAGGCAACTTTTTTCTAAAGGAGACGATAGTAGGTATTTGTGGCTTTATGGGCCATACAGTTACTATTGCAGCTATTCAGTTGTCTGTACCATGACAGCAACCATGGGCCATGTCCATGAATGGGCATGTCTGTGTTCTAATGAAACTTTATTTATAAAACCGGCTGGGGACAGATATTTCCCCACCATCACCACCATAGTTTATCAACCCTGCACTGGAGCAAAGAGGCTAGAGCTGTCAGTGGTTTTGACAGGCCTCTTGTTCCCTTCCTTCCTCAAAATGTTTAGAATCCATTGGCAGCTGTTGGGGGGAGCCCAGGGACACCTTCTCCCTCCTGCCTCTGAGTGGACTTAATGAGGGAACCAGAAATGGGGTGGATTGCTGGCCTTCGAGCAAAAGCTTTTAGGACCTCTAAGCTCCTTCGGGGCAAGGTTGACCCCAAGCCTCTTGCAGTAGCCAGAGGAGCAAGCCGCCACCTGGGCTAGATGTGCTGAACAGAACCTGCCTCCCCTCCCCTTGCCCAGAGCTGTAAATAGCTCTCTGCTGGCTTTTCAGGCTGAGTGCAGTTTTGGGGACAGGCTGGAAATGAGCACACCATGGAGCATTTGTGCAAATTGCTGCCTGCTTGCGGATTTGCATGCCTGGCATCCGCCCCAGCCCTAAGTGCACAGCCTTTGCCGGGGCTGAGAGCAGGGCTCAGGGAAGAACCACACACGGAAGAGCAGGGCCATTTTGACCTGGGAACAGGGTCCAGGAGGGCTGGACCCTGCTGGGCTGGCAGGGTGATGCTAAGCTATAGGACAAGAAGAAACAGTCAGAAGACCCTGGATGGAGTCAACTCAGGCTCTGCCCCTCTTAATAATGACAATGACTCATAAATAAGAGCAGCTCATATTTGCCGAGCATTCGGTGGGTGCTAGGGCTGTCCTGGGGGCTTTTTGTATATTTGCTCATCCATTGCTCACAGCAACCCTGGGAGGAAAGACTGATCTAATTGTGGAGGTGGACATGGAGACTCAGAAAGGACAACTGCCTTGCCTGGGCTTAGTTTATTCATCAATCAATGGGAATATATTGTCTTATCCCTTTACTATAATAGCGCAGTTATAGTAAAACCAGTCGTAGGCGGAGAAAGTCCAAAGCGCTTCCTTTCAGCAGCAACCGCCCACCAGCAACTCAAATCATTTGCAGGAATCAATCAGATTAAATCCTGTGATCCTGCTGTGGGCCTAGGTTTGCCTCTGCTTCTCAGACACTCCTATGGGGTTAAGGAAAAGGCAAGTATTTGGAAAGCAGATGTATTGCTAGCTCCCTGAGTGTCCTAAGACAGGACTTTTGGACCTCGATTTTCTCCTCTGTAAAATGGCAACATTGTATTGGTGATTGTTAGATTGGATGATAAGAGGGAACATGCTTGGCTGGCCACTGTGGCTCAGTGATGGAGTGTTGACCTATGAACCAGGAGGTCACAGTTCGATTCCCAGTCAGGGCACATGTCCGGGTTTCAGGCTCAATCCCCAGTACAGGATGTGCAGGAGGCAGCCAATCAATGATTCTCTCTCATCATTGATGTTTCTATCTCTCTCCCTCTCCCTACCTCTCTGAAATCAATAAAAAATGTATATATTTTTTATTTTTTTTTAAAAGAGGGAACGTGGTCGAATGCATTCTGCCTGCCAACCACTGGCTCTATTAGGATTATTTGATTTCATGCTCTCAATAACTCAGGTGGGAAGGTCCTCTTTTGTGAATGAGGACACAGAATCAGAGCATTTTAACTTTCTCGGCCAACGTCACAGAGATAGGAAGAACCTGAAGCTGGGCTTGAACCGAGAACTGCCCAGGTTCAAACCCAAGGCTTTGAACACGGGTTTCACTGGGGACCTCCAAGTGCCAGAGGGTTGAACTCCCTCCTCCTTCTCTTCCATGCCTTTCACCTGGTCTGCATGTATGTACTTACTCTGCTTTTTAAGAATAATTATTTCCCAAATTGGTGATGCAGTGCATGGTAAAACAAACAGTACAAATGGGTTTACACAAAAAAGTAAATTTTCAACCCTTATCCCCATCTCCTGGACCCCTCTGCTCCCTACAAGCAGCTGTGTATTTTAAAAATGGTCACAGTTGGGCGCTTTGTTTTATCTTTAATATGTTACAGAGATCTTATCCCTTTTCATGGCTGCAGAGTATTCCATTGTGCAAGGCACTTGATTTATCCAACCAGTTCCCGATCAATGGGTCTCTAGGTTGTTTCCAATATTTTGCCATTACAAAGGAAGCATGAGTGGACAACCATGTACCTAGTCATTTCACACATGTGCAATATTTCCATAGGATAAATTCCTAGACGAGAAATTGCTACATCAGAAGGTATGTTAGTATTTCTGCAAATACTTTCTGTAAACCATTTTCTAATATCATATAACATGTATACAGAAACATATACACAAAGAAAGAACAGCTCAGTGGTTTTTTACGAAGCTAATTGTCATATAACTGCCAACAAGATCAAGAAGTAGAGCCAGAAATAGCAGGCCCGCCCAGGCCAGGTGGTCAGTTGGTTAGAGCATTATCTCATACAACAAAAAGGTTGCAGGTTCAATCCCCAGTCTGGGTGCATACAGGAGGCAACCAATTGATGTCTCTCTCTCTCTCTCTCTCTCAAATCAAAAAACATATAATCGGGTGAGGATTAAAATAAAAGGAAATAGCAAGCCCTGTTCCCTTCTTTTTAAAAAAATATATTTTTATTGATTTCAGAGAGGAAGAAGGAGAGATAGAAACATCAGTGATGAGAGAGAATCATTGATTGGCTGCCTCTTTTGCACGCCTCCTATTGGGCATCGAGCCCACAACCCGGGCATGTGTCCTTGACCAGAATTGAACCTGGGACCTTTCAGTCCCTAGGCCCAATGCTCTATCCACTAAGCCAAACCAGTTAGGGCTATTTTACTGATTTTTTACAGAGAGGAAGGGAGAGGGATAGAGATTTAGAAACATCGATGAGAGAGAAACATCGATCAGCTGCCTCCTGCACACCTCCTACTGGGGATGTGCCTGCAACCAAGGTACATGCCCTTGACCAGAATCGAACCTGGGACCCTTCAGTCCCTAGGTCAACACTCTATCCACTGAGCCAAACCGGTTAGGGCCCCTGTGCCCTTCTTAATCATTACCCCATCCCAAGTCACCCATCCGTCTCTCTCAGAGATCCTTGCTTGCTCTTACTTATAGTTACAAGTGTACTTCTGAGGATGCATTCATTATTACCCATTCAATTTGCTTGTTGTTCCTCCCTCCCTCCCCCCACTCTATTCTTTTATATCTAGCTTCCTTTACAGACTGTAACATCTGTACAATTTATCCATGTTGTTCCCTGTAGTTTGGTCCATTCATTTTCATCGTTGCCTAGTAATCCATAGCATGAATAGGCTATAATTTATTTATGAACTCCACTGCTGTTGTGCATTTTCGTTTCTTGTAGTTTGAAGTTTGTCTTCGTTTGTTCATGCTGCTCTAACAAAATATCACACACTGGATGGCTTAAATAACAGAAATGTCTTCTTCACTGTCCTGGAAGCTGGAAGTCCGAGATCAGGGTGCCAGCACAGTTGAGTTCTGGGGAGGGCTCTCTGCCTGACTTACACATGGCTGCCTTCTTGCCATGTCCGCTCTTGGTAGAGAAAGTGTCTGGAGTCTCTTCCTCTTCCTGCCATGAGGGTTCCACCCTCTTAATCTCATTAAAAACTAATTGTCTTCCAAAGGCCCCACCTCCAAAAACCATCACATGGGTGGTTAGGGCTTCAACATGTGAATTTGGAGGAAACAATTCAGTCCATAGCAAGGCTTTTATAAATACAGGCATGCCTCGATTTATTGTTCTTTGCTTTATTACACTTTGCACACACTGCTTTTTAAAAAATTTATCTTTATTGTGGAGAGTATTACAGATGTCCCCCATTTTTCCTCCATTGCCCGCCCCCTCCACCTGGCTCCCACCCCTGGCCTTCACCGAACTATTGTCTATGTCCATGGGTGATGCATATAAGTTCTTTACTTACTCTCTTCCCACCTTCCCTACCCCTTCCATTTGAGATCTGTCCTTCCATGTCTCTGGACCTATTTGGTTGATCAATTTATTTTGTTCATTAGATTCCACAGTTAAATGAGATCATGTGATATTTGTCTTTCTCTGACTGGCTTATTTCACTTAGCATAATGCTCTCCAGGTCCCTCCATGCTGTCGCAAAGGGTGAGAGATCCTTCTTTGTTACTGCGGCTTGGTATTCCATGGTGTAGGTGTACCTCAGCCAACCCTGCATTGAGCAAGTCTGTTGTCGCCATTTTCCAACAGCATTTCTTCATTCTGTGTCTCTTCGTCACATTTTGATAATTCTCACAATATTTCAAACTTTTTCATTATTGGTATATTTGTTATGGTGCTTTGTGATTAGTGAACTTTGATGTTACTACTGTAAATAAGCCAGAGAAAGACAATTACAAACCGCACCCATCTAGACAACTGATAAATGTTGTGTGTTCTGAGACACAACAATATTGAAATGAGGCCAATTAACAACCCCCAAATGGCCTCCAAGTGTTCAAGTGAAAGGAAGAGTCGAACACTCACTTTAAGTCAAAAAGCTAGAAATGATTAAGCTTAGTGAGGCAGGCACGTTGAAAGCCGAGACAGGCCGAAAGCTGGGCCTCTCCAGCCAGTTAGCCACGCTGTGAATGCCAAGGAAAAGGCTTGCAGGAAATTGCAGGCACTACTCCAGTGAACACACAAATGAGAAGAAAGCAAATGCTGTTGCTGGGAGGGAGAGAGTTTTAGTGGCCTGCATCGAAATCACACCAGCCACCACACTCCCTGAAGCCAAAGCCTAATCCAGAGCGAGGATTCTGTGAAGGCTGAGAGAGGTGAGGAGGCTGCAGGAGAAAAGCTTGAGGCTGGCAGAGGTTGGTTCACGAGGCTTAAGGAGAGAAACCATCAGTGCAAGCTGAAGTAGCAGAGGATTTAGAATATGACCTAATCTTAGTCAATAAAGCAGCAGCAGAAGCCGACTCCAGTTTTGAAAGTTCGGCTGTGGGTAAAATGCTATCAAACAGCACCGCTTGCTACAGAGAAATCGCTCACGAAAGAGTCAATCGATGCGGCAAACTTCATTGTTGTCTTATCTTAAGAAACTGCCACAGCCACCAGCCTTCAGCACCGCCACCCGTCAGTCAGCAGCCGTCTATATGGAGACACGACCCTCCACCAGCAAACAGGTTATGACTCGCTGAAGGCTCAGATGACGGGTGGCATTTTTTTGGCAATAAAGCATTTGTTAATTAAGGTATGTATGTTGGGTTTTTTTTGTTTAGACATAATGCTATCGCACACTTAAACTACCGTATCATGTAGACATAACTTTTATGTGCACTGAGAAACCCCAAAATTTGTGACATTCGCTTAATTGTGACATTTGCTTTTAATGGTGGTGGTCTAGAACCAAACCTGCAGTATCTCTAAGGTATGCCTGGAGTGTTGCCCGAACATTCTAGAATAAACAACTGCCCAATTCAGAGTCCATTAGCAGTGTGTGTGCGAGTTCCAGGTGCTCTTACCCTCTCCAGCTCCCCCACTATGACGTGTTATTGTATTTTGTAATTTTAGCCATTCTGGTGGGCATGTGGTAGTTTTTAAATTTCTCTACTTAGTAACTGAATTTGATCATCTTCTTTATACATTTCTTGGTCATGTGGATTTCCTATTTTATAAAGTCCTTGTTTCCATCTCTTCCCCATTTTTCTTTTGAGTTGTCTTTTTTTTTATTGTAGGAGTTTTGTCATGCAGGATAATGAACCCTGAGCCAGTTACATGTTTTGCAATGATCTTCTACTCTTTATGTAATTTTCATTTTCAATGGTGGCTTTTGTTGATTGGAATTTTAAATTTTTCTATAGCTCGTATTTTTTATCTTTTATGGTTAATGCCTTTTGTGTCCTATTTTAAAAATCCAAGTCATTCACATTGCCCTCTCTGTTATCTTCTAGAAGCTTCCATGTGTTGCCTTGCAGATTGATCTCTATACTCACCTGGGGTTGATCTTTAGGTATTGGATTAGGTAGGATCATGACTGATTTTTCTCTCCACGTGGATAATCCAACCGACCCAATATCACTGCCACTTTGCAGAAATCAAGTGCCTGCGTAAGTGTAGGTCTATTTTCTAGTCTCTTTTCTGTTTTACTGGCGTGTTTATCTTTACCCCCACATCATACTGTCTTAACCCCTTAGCCGTAGAAATGATAGAACGTGTCCGATCAACCGCCACTCATACTGACAATTCAACAAAAATGCATTGTGCGCCCCATACAGTGCCAGACAGTATAGTGATGGGGGTATTATTCTTTTAAAGTATAAGCACAGCTTTAAAAGGTTTGCGGTCTGTGAGTGGCCAGAATGAGCCAGATAGTTATACAGCGGTGACCTGTAAATGTGATGGTGCCATACAGGGGAAAGGTATGTGGAGCTAAGAGTCTTCTAAGCGGGGATTTGATCTGGTGGGCGAGGGTCAGGGTTTCCTGGAGCAGGTGCATCATGAGTTGAAATCAGAGGGGTGAGTAGGAATTTAAAAAATCAGAAGCAAGGGGCCTTCCCGGTTTGTCTCAGTGGATAGAGCGTAGGCCTGTGCACCGATGGGTCCCGGGTTTGATTCTAGTCAAGGGCACGTAACTCGGTTGCAGGCTCTTCCCGGGCCAGGCCCTGGTCAGGGAGCATGCAGAAGGCAACCAATCAGTGTGTTTCTTTCACATTGATGTTTCTCTCTGTCTTCCCCTCTCTCTTTCACTCTCTCTAAAACCAATGGAAAAATATCCTCGGGTGAGGATTTAAAAAAAAAACTCAGAAGCAAGGGAAAAGCATTCGGGGCAGTGGGAACAGCATCTGTGAAGGCTCTGGGGTAGCAGCCCACACGGGACAGACACAAGATCCAAATGTCAGAACCCAGGGACGGGAAGTTGTGGGCAGAGATTGGAAAGGGGAGAGGGACCAGACCTCAAGGCCTTTGAACCAGGTCCAACGGTTAGTTTTTATACCAAGAACAACTGTCCTAAAAAAAATAACAAGTCCCCTTGAGTCTTCCAGATGAAGGGCCGTTCTAAGAGCCTCTTCAGCATACGTAGGGCTGCTTCTTTGCAGAATATGTGTGGCAGCCTCTGGAGTAAGACATCAGTCTTATTTAGCCTCATCCCGCAGCTCCCGGCACCTGGAGTTTCCGTGTTGCTAGCAGTGGAAGTGACAGTTCTTCTGAGTCTGCCCGAGTCCCGCAGGCAGCAGCATCTGCCCAGCCCCATGACAGTCTGGAAGCCTCTCCCCAGCCCGCCTGCTGGGTCATTCCTGGGATGGCCAGTGCCAGGCACCATGCTGTGGACTTGAACCATTCCTCCTCATTCATCTTCACCTCGAAGCGGGTGACCTACCATTGTTCCTTAAGAGCAGTGTATTTCTGCTGGGCCCTCCCCACCCCCAGGGAGCCTTTGGCAAGATCTGAAGACATTTTGGGTTGTTATAACTGGCGGGGGAGGTGGTACTATTGACATTTAGTGGGTAGAAGCCAGGGCTGTTGCTAACCATCCTACAGCGCATAGGACGGCCCCACCCCAAACCACAAGGAATTATCTGGCCCCAAAAGTCAGTGGTGAGGCTGGGAGACCCTGCTTAAGCGCACGCCTTTCCCACACCTTTTCTGGCGTTTTCAGAGGAAGTTTGTGTGAGGGAGTACATCCCTCTCTCACACCTTGTCCCTTGTGGTTGCTTCTTACCAGGTTTCCAGGGTTTTATTCCGGAATGGCAGGGCCTAGCCTCAGCATTGGAGTCAGTTAAAAAAAATAAATAAAAAGAGGGGGAAACTGAAGCTGTGATGTTTGGCTCGTGGTAGATTTTAAAAACTCACTATTCTGGAACCATTCAGGGCATTTCCGGTCCTGCAGATTCACCCCTGGGTTGGTAGGGGGTGGAGAGAAAAAGGTATAGTCTTTTCCCTCTTCTGGGAATGGAGAACGAATAAATCCACGCCGGTGCTGCTCACCGCAGTGTGCCAAAGGTCACCGCATTTGTCCCGGTGAGCTCATCTGTACATTTATCTCCAGGGAATGAGAAAACATACAAACCTCTCCATCTTTGTCGGGGTTTTGCTCCCTGGTCCAACAGAAAAACTCTTCCCCAGAAACAAACAAGGAGAGATTCGCTTGGTTCAGACCTTTGAAGGATCCAAAGCTATACTGTAGGAGACAGCAGATTGTCACTGGATTTCACTGGGGCTGGTAATCTTTAACCCAGAAAAGGCTATAAAATGGGGCGCGCTCCCCTTCTAGGTGCCGGGTTGCTGGGGGAGTCCCTGCCAAGGCTCAGCTGGGGCTGCAGGCACCTCCTCAGCATCCTGCCCCCCAACTCCTGAGCTGCCGGCTCAGGGATGCCCACACACGAAGCTCGCCACACTCGCTCTCAGGGGTAGACACTGCAAACAAGGCCAGGGAGGGCTGCTGGGGGTCTGCTTGCAATAAGGAACAAAGGGGCACTAGAATCTGTTCCGAGCACTTTACACGTATTAATGTCTAACCCTCAGGGTAGTTATTGAGTTTCTGGTCTCATCAACATTTGACAAATGAGGAAACTGAGGCACAGAGAGGTTAAATAACTGGTCCTCCAAGGTTATATGTGGCTGAAATGTGCATCTTATGTGATTAAAAGAGTTCAAGGGCAGTCTGTTCCAGAGTGAGCCCCTTCTGTTTTGGGGCAGGTGCCTTGTCGTTCACAGAGGAAGGCCCAGGCCCGGTTGCCCACCTCCCCATGGGGAAGTCATTGCCTGGAGCAAGTCTCTGTTTTTCTGTCTCCAGCACCGGACTGTGAATCCCATGAGGACAGAGGCTTTGCATACCCTTTCTGTGTCCCCAGCATCATCCCAGGATCTGGGACAAAGTGAACATGTGGCCAGTGTCTGTTGAATGAATGCATGAATAAGTGATTTGGATTAACTTTCTCAGAGAAGTTCTTGTGAAGGTCTGTGTTATATTTATTTCCCAGAATTTCTTGGAGGGGCCCCTTTGTTTCATTTTGCCTGTTGTTTTTCCCTTCAAGTAAACTTTAATTCGAGATCATTGTAGATTCACACCTAGTGGTGCACTGCACCCAGTTTCCCCCAATGGCAACATCTTGCTAACTAACCCACAGTGTAATATCACAACCAGGAAAGTGACATGCACTCCACCCATGCTTTATTCTCCTACGCAACCATATCCATGCATTAATAGTTTTTGTTTTTTTCTTAATGCACATTGAAGTGAAAAGAGTACCATTAAGATAAATGTTTACTTACGTGCCGTCTGATATCATCTCCTGGGAAGTGCCGCCTGAGCCCCTAGGACCCAGTGATGGAGAACCTTTTGAGCTCAGTGTGTGTGTTGGGCCAGCCATCTGACTGAGCCTCGGTTCCCTCATATGGAGAATGGGCGCGATCACAGAACCCGCCTCCCAGAATTCATTGTCAGATGTGGTTGTCAAGGTTCACAGAAGACCCTCAAGAAACTGAGCCCTGCTTCTCGCCAAGAGCTTCCAGTGAGGCATCAGACACTTGGCTTGTCTTCTCTGAGCCTTGACTTTTTACTCTGTTACAGAGGAAGGTTGGACAAGGTCTCCGAGGTCTGTATCCCGCTCTGAAAGTTTGTAATGCGAGACTCCCGGTTGCCGCTGCCACTTTGCCGAGAGAGGGGCTTGCGTTCGGGTGGAGGGGTGGAAATCTGGCTTCGGGCGTGTCAGGGCGGGACTCACGGCAGAGAAGGGAGCAGAAGGAAAGGCAACTCCGGCAGGGTCCCACATCCCAACACCTGAGCCCAGCTTGGGGAACACTGCTCTGTGCTCCCTTCTCCACCCACACGTTGTCCTTCCCCACCTCCTCCCCACTCACAATGTGTCACATGGACACAACGCCCAGCAGGCCATGTCCTGTGGGAGCCGCTGGGCCTGGGACCCCAAATATTGAGCTTAAGCCGCTGGTTCAGGGGGCCTGGATCCACCCTCACCTGACCAGCGCCTGTGTCTTTTGTCAGCTCAGCTTTTTGTTCCGAGTCTGTGAAATGAAGTCCCAGCTTTGCTTGGGGACATCCTTTGGAAAGAAGAGTGGCTGGTCGGTGCCGCATAGCTTTAGGGGGAAGTTGCTGAGTCTACGGGGTCACCTCCCCACTTGAGTTGGCATTGCAGGAGGGAAGAGAGCTCAGACTTCTGTCAGAGACGGAACGAGAGGCAGATGGTTTGTATGGCTCTGATAAGAGGCTGGCTCCTCGCTGGAGTCTTCATTTTCTGCAGGAGCCAAATGAGTGTCAAAATTGCATTTCTCCTCCTCTGTAGAATCACCACATTGCACCATGCTCGTGATTCTGCAGAAAAGCGAGGCAGCCAGACAATGCTTAGTTGCTACAAGAGTGCGGGTGAGTTTGTGTAACCTTCGCTGAGCCTCTGTTTCCCCATCTACAAAGGGCACCACCATGGCATCATAAGATGCTTACTAGTAAGAGTGTCGTTGATATCTGGAAATCAGCATAGAGTGTAGTAAAGCCTGACCCAGCAGAGGGCCCTTCAGCTTTCTTTGCCTTGGTTTTCTCATCTGGGAAATGGGAAGAAGGCTTCCCTGTGATGGAAGTCTCAAAACGGTGCTCACGGTGCTCTTGGCGAGCAGAGAGACACAGAGAGGTTATTGGTGTTAACTGAATGGAGCAGCTTGCCCCTGGGACCCAGCTCCATTACCTGCCATTCCTTGGGCAGGGGCGTGGACGTCAGTGCGCAGTATCTCAGGACCCGGGCTGATCTGGTCCAGCCATGCCCCCTCTCTGATGCTTGAAGCTCCTCTCCTGTCTCCTAGGTAAGAAGACACCCAGCCTCTGGAGTTGAGTCCACTCCAGCGCAAGGAGCTTTCTTAGCGATTGAGCCAAAATCTGCCCAATCTGGTCATTTCTCTCTCCTTTTGTCTATGCCTCAGTTTCCCCTTTGTAAAACTAGAATAATAACATTTGCTGCATCATTTCACCTACCTCAGTGACCAAAATAGCTCTGTACTTATGGAGCTCGCAGTCTTCTGGGGGTGTGAGGAAGGCACAACTTCTTAAGGTAAGCAAAGCAGGAAGGAGAAGGGGACAGGAAGCGCAAGGTGCAATTTAAAATCACACCGCAAAGAAGGCACGAAGGGAGAGACACGTGGGTCACTGAGGAAGCGATTTGGGGGCAGTGGAAAGAGCAAGAGCAAAGCCTTTGAGGTGGGCTCACCTGGCACATTTTAGGAGCAACAAAGGGCCAGTGTGGCTGCAGCAGAGCAGCGGGGGTGGGGTGGGGGTGGGGGGCAGAGAGGAGAGGGACAAGGACAGAGAGGTGGAAGGTGATGGGATCGTCCAAGGCCTCCTAGAGGCCATTGTGATGGCTTTGGCTTGGCAGAAGGAAGACAGTACAGGCATGTGGTTTCCGGGCCTGGAACGCCGAGATCAGAGTTCAGCATACACCTTTGTAAAGGGCCAGATGGTGAACATTGCCGGCACTGCGGTCCCTGCAGTCGCTGTCACCGCCGATCGGCTATTCCACTGTGGCACCGAAAGGCAGCCGCACAGCTGTAAGTGAGCAGCGCAGCTGTGTTCCAGTACATCTTCACGTGCAGAATCAGGCAGCTGGCCAGAGTCTGCAGACCCCTGGCCTAGCATTTGAATTCCCAGGGCAGCCAAGCCTCAGCACGTCCTCTTCCTTGGCCTTCAGAAATCCCAGACTTCCTAACTCCGAGCTTCCCTTTCCTCCACTGGCTCGGGAGGAGTCGAGAAGTTTCGCTTTGCGTCTGCTACACATGCACTAACCTCCCTGACTGTGTTGACCTACTTCCAGCTTTTGAGAATTTCCACCGGGGGATTGGAATCCAGTTTGGCCTGGCCCCATGCTAGCACGCTAATGTCCCTTTTATAGTCCGCTTGGAAGCTCATCTCCTCTTCGCACACCTTTGGAAACCAAACCGAACACAGTTCCGTTTTCCAGTGCCTCTGGCCTCTCTGTTAATGCCATGTCAAGTTATTCAATAATTTTTCCTATAATTAAATGTCTAGACACACCGGGCTGCCATCAACTCAGCTTGCACTCGCTCCCTCTCAGCACAGCTGACCCTTGAACAGCATGGGGGGCAGGGGGAGGTGCACCAACCCCTCGCAATCGAAAATCTGAGTTTAACTTTTTACTTCAAAAAAAAAAAAGTTTACTACGAGTCGCCTGCAGTTGACCCTTACTGGTAGCATAAACAGTTACTGGACACATATTTTCTGTTATATGTATAATGCACTGTATTCTTACACTAAAGTAAGCTTAGAGAAGAGAAAGTGTTAGTCAGAAAATCATAAGGAAGAGAAAATACATTTATGGTGCTTATTGAAAAAAATCTTCGTTTGAGTGGATCTGTGCACTCAAACCTGTGTTGTTCATGGGTCGACTGTATATTATTCGAGAAAGCTAGAGGCGCGTCTTTCCTGCAACACTTGAATAAATGATGAGCACAGGTCATTAGCGGTGAATCGCAAAATACAAACAGTGAGAGCAAGTACACTGCCACCCCATAGTCCTGTATCCAAGATGGAACAGTGTCGAACAGCAAACATTTCTTTCCAGCCTCCCTTCTCGTGTGTTGGCTTATGGTCTTGTTTTTGTGCCTCCACGAAATTACAACCAGATTGCCTATAAAATTTCACGGCCTTGTCTCTCCCATTACATGGCTTCAGAGATCGTTTTCTTGCCTTTTTACATCACTTTTGGTAAATAATTAAGTTGTTATATCACAGCCACGCTGAGCAGGCCTCAGATGTTGGTTGTTTATGCTGTCCTCAGCCGTCCATGCCTCTACAGGACGCGGCTCCGAACATCTCTGAGCAGACTATTCCTTATTTAGGATTATTTGCATTTGCTACGTTTCTGGAGGTGGGATTATTTGGGGTTCAAAGATTTAACATCTCCTGATTCCTTGTCTGATTCCTTGTGGCTACACTGTCTCCGGTAGTGTCTGCTTGGTGAGGGAGCCGGGGGTGATGTTCTGACTTCAAGATCTGAGGTCAGAAATGCAAGTAGCATGACTCCTGGTTGGCTGGCTGGCTGGTTGGCTTTTCTCTCTGGGCCTCATTTTAGAGAGAGGAAACTGATTCACACCTAACACACACGGTCCATTTCACAAGCAGTTAAGAGCGAAGGCGGGCTTCATAGTTCCTGTGGCAAACGATGCTGTTTCTTGAGAAGAGCTCTGGCAGCGAATTGACCACATTTCTCAGTAGAGCCTCTATTATCCTTCGGGTTAGGACTTTGCACACAACACGATGTCAGTAATTGCTTTGATAGTTGAGACGGCTGTGTCTTCTTTGCCAAGCCCTCAGTTCTCTGTAAAATGGGAATAGTAAAAATTCACTCCACAAATATCGATGTGCCCAGCATGTGTGCCCGGCACTGTGCTGTGTGCTGGGACACTCCATCGCTGGTGAATGGGGAATAGCATGGAAGACATGCATTAAGAGGATATGCACACACAGAAATGCACCACGTGCAAACTGTGATAAGTGAAAAGAAGCAACACGGGGAGCTATAAGAAATTACAGCAGGACAAACGTATGTCCATGAGGTGCAAAAAAGCTCCTCTAAAGCGTTCACATGAGCTGCTTGAGACCTGAGGAGCACATAGAAGCTGGCCAAGGAGGAGTGAGGGAGGCAATCCAGGCAGCAAGAATGGCCAGTGCAAAGGCCCTGAGGCCACAAGGCTATGCCAGGAATCAGAGGTAGAGATGGCCAGAGAGAATAAGCGAAAGCCAGAGAGGCGTGATGTGAGAGAGAGGGAAGTAGGTCTGACGTGGGCAGCACTCAGAGGCCTAAGGAAAGCCTGGGGACCAACTTTGATCTGTAGAGTGAGAAGCTCAGGATGCGGAGGCAGGAAGATGACTCTGCCCCTGCAGTGGTCTTGGTGAAAGATGACCATGCTGGTCTGGAGCAGCTCATGCAAATGAGGGGAGAAGCAGGTGAATTGGAGACATATTTTAGAGGCAGCCGAGAGTTCCCTTTCTTCCTCCCTTCTCTGGTTTCATCCTCAAGCTGATAGCCAGGTGATTCTGGTCATGTTCAAAAGGTCATTGCTAACACGTAGCTGAGTTTTATGCCAGTTTGCAAGAAGCAAGAGAGAAGCCTGCATTTCCGCGGCAGAGCCACGATTATGGAAGCAAAAAGCTGGCTGGGCTGAACTCGGGCGCATCCTAGCCAGGAGTTAGGGATGTTGGCAACCCTAGAGTATGCATCTTTCTGGCTTTGAACAGGATCATCTCAGAACCAGTCATAAAATCACCACCACCCCCATCCCCAGTAGACCATAGCCAGTACGCACGTGCCATAATTAAAATCAGTGGTGGCATTTGGCCTGAGTGGGAGGAGGGTGCTGGAACCAGCTAGCCTTCCCACATGGATCCCAGGAAAGAATGAAACCACTACTGGGTCCAACAGGAACCTGCTCTGAGGGGATGCAAACCTGAACTTGATGGGTCCCTCTAACCCACCTCCCACCGAGACAAGAGGAGGCACACCAGTGGGGAGATTCATTCATTGTCTGATTTATTATCAGTTCCTGAGGTCCCATGCTGGTACAAGGTTCAGAATGTGTTGCATACTTTTTAACTAATGCTTAGTTGATCTTATGTATTGATTAATCAGATTGTTTAAAATTAAGTGCTACAAGTCAAATTCCTTTCTTGGGAGCTTAATTTTTACAGACCCCTGTGACCGACATGTGGCACCAGGATATCTGGCTTTGCTGCGGCGACAGGAGGGGCCAGGTTCTGGATGAACTTTGGTTCAAACTCCAGCTCCTCTGGTAATTAGCGCTAATCTTGGGCACGTTGCCAGAATCTACCTGACCCTCATTTTTTCTTGTTGGTAGCCCATCAGAGCACCTACTTCCCGGGGTCATGCAAATAGATGGAGTTAATCTGTGTGAAACAGTTAGATCAGGACCGGGAATATAGCAGGTGCTCACTAAATGGTTGCCCATCGCATTATTTAAGATTTAGACCCATTCCAGGTATATTTCAGCACCAGCCAAGCTGCATTCTCCAATAAGCCACACATCGCTCCTGAGCACTGCAATGTGGCTAGTCCGAACTAAAATGTGCTTTAAACATAAACTACATATTGGATTTTGAAGACATAGTATGACAAAAAGATTATTAAAATTTCATTAGTTCGCTTTTATATTGATCACATGTTGAAATGGTATTTTGGGTATACCAGGTTAAGTAGAACATACAGCTAACACTCATCTGTTCCCTTTCTTAACATGGCCACTAGAAAATTTAAATTGCACACGTCACTCGCATGTATATTCCTTTTTTACAGCACTGGTTGAAAGGTCTGATTTAAGAAGTAGGAAGGAGCCGAAACCGGTTTGGCTCAGTGGATAGAGCGTCGGCCTGCGGACTGAAAGGTCCCAGGTTCGATTCCGGTCAAGGGCATGTACCTGGGTTGCAGGCACATCCCCAGTGGGAGATGTGCAGGAGGCAGCTGATCGGTGTTTCTCTCTCATCGATGTTTCTAACTCTCTATCTCTCTCCCTTCCTCTCTGTAAAAAATCAACAAAATATATTATATTAAAAAAAAGAAGTAGGAAGGAATAAGAAAGGGGAAAAGTGTGGACTTTGCGGTCAGAATGGTTTGGGGGCTGTCTGGGTAGCATCACTCTCTCATGGTTCTAGGGAAGTCACTTAACCGCTGTGTGCCTCAGCTCTCTCTTCTGTAAAATGGGAGCAAGATTCCCAACCACCACAGGGTTGTTTTGGGGCTTAAATGAGATCGTATATGGGAAGTGCTTAGCTCAGTTGTAGGCACGAAAAAGAAGGTTCTAGCTTTGGTCACATGCGCGAGGGGTGTGTAGTGTTCAGAAGTGAGCTGAGCAGATCCTAAAGATGAATGAGTGTCGGTAACTCTCATTTGTTCGGCAAGGCGACGCTGGCATGCTGTTTCCATCTCTAGCGCCGCCTTTGACCTTCAGAATGATCCTGGGAGGAATAGGCAGCCCCTTAGAGAGCTGGGGAGACGAAGGCCCAGGAGACCTTCAAGGTCTGAGCAGCCCTGTGTGTTCCCTCAGAACTTGTCTGCCTCCAGGGCGTGTTCCGGTTTTTGCTTCACCCTCTGGTTAGGTAGCGTCTGCAATTATGTCCTGAACAAAGCAGACCAGCACCTCGTGCAGCCCAGCAGCCGAGGCCGACTGCCTGGCGGTGCTGAGCTGTGTGTTATCAAGGGAGACGAGAAAGGCATTCCTGGGCCTCTTTTGCTCCCCAGTCTGGGGGAGAGCTAGTGCTGACACTTGTGTCAGAGAGGAGGCAGCTCATAAAGTCATGTGCCCTGGACACCTGGGTCCCCACTTATGTCTCAACCTGACTTCATACCCTAGTGAGGAGCTGCTGGGGACACAGGAGACCCTGTGCCCTACACACTCCTTTGCAGCTTCCTTAACTTAATGCATTAAACACTTTCTCATGTCAGTACGCAAAGCACGGCCTCTTTTTACTGGATGAGTGTTATTCTATATTATGAATGGACCCAAATGTATTTAGCCAGTTCCTCCTGATGGACATTTAGGTTGTTTTCCATTTGAATCAATGAAACAAACTTCTTCAAGTAGAGTTATGCTGAGAAAAAATGGTCAGTGCATTTAAAATTTTACAGATTTTTGCCTGGCTCAGTGGTTGAGCATCGACCTATGAACCAGGAGGTCACAGTTAGATTCCCAGCCAGGGCACATGCCCAGGTTGCAGGCTCGATCCCCAGTATGGGGCGTGCACGAGGCAGCTCATTAATGATTTTCTCTCATCATTGATGATTCTCTCTCTCCTCCCTTCCTCTCTGAAATCAACAAAAATATGTTTTAAGAAAAATTTATACATTTTGATAAATTGCTCTCCAAGATATTTGTTATCAATTGATACCCCCACCAGCAATGTATGAGGTGCCAAGTCCCCCACACCATCAACATGGCCATATGTTTCATGATAATAAGTCAGTGTGGAGAAAGCAGAGGGAGGGTGGGGTGGCAGCTGGAAGACCAGTCAAGAGGCTGGGGCTGCTGTCCAGCTGAGAAGTGATGGGCATCTGAACTAGGACAAGAGAGAGAGAGCGGAGGGGACGGAGAATAGGGTTAGTGCGGATGTAAAATCCCAGGGCCCGGTGGTGGAAGGTGATGGGAGGAAGGAATCGAGGACGGATCTTGGGTTTCCGTCTTGAACAGATGGGTAGACAGGAATTCTGTTTACTGAGATGCTGAACACAAGAAAGGGAATAGGTGTGATGACAGGAATTAATATGCAGAATCCTCTGTTGGAGGTATTCACTGGGCCAGGGAGGAAGATTGGGGGGGGGGCAGTGAATCATGTGTGGAAAACATGAGTGTGGGGGGGGGGCAGTGAATCATGTGTGGAAAACATGAGTGTGTGTGTGATCTCCCATGGATGGGTGGATGAGTGAGAGGTTGGATGAATGGATGGATGGATGGACGGACGGACAGATGGACGACAGACAGAACTCTAGATTTTACTCCATTTAGATGGAATCATATGAAATCGCTGTCTTTGTTCAAAAATTATCAAATACTTAATTTTACACAGGCTGCAGCATTGGAGGGGAAAGGGTCCTGATGGCTGCAATTTAATTTGACAAGCACCAAAAATAGGATTAATGGCCCTGGCCAGTTTGCTCAGTGGTTAGAGTGTCAGCCTGAGGACCGAAGGTTTGCGGGTTTGATTCCTGGTCAAGGGCCCGTACCTCAGTTGCAGGCTCGATCCCATACCCTGGTTGGGGTGCAAATGGGAGGCAACCAATTGATGTGTCTCTCACATCGATGTTTCTCTCTCTCCCCGCCTTCCTCCTCCCCCTCCACTCTCTCTAAAATAAAAGTAACAACAAAAATCAATGGGAAAAATATCCTCGGGTGAGGATAAAAAAAATAGAATTAATGGATAAGGGTAGATTTGGAGAAAGCAAGCATGGTAAAGAGGTTAACAGCAGAGCTAAGTGGTGGATACACACCTATTCACTGTCAAACTCAACTTTGCTCTATGTTGGAAATTTCCATAATCAAATCATGGGGAATGTTTTCCAGCATCAAACGTTGGCAGTTTCATGTGTTTTCACCTAATATTTACTCCTCATTTGGGCAGGTCCCCACATTGTAGCATCAACAGACCTGCAGTCTCCTTTGGCCTTTTTCTTCCCCGAGTTGGAGGCTGAAGGTCGGCGTTTTTCCCTCCCAGACACAGTTCAGGTTGAATTGCCCTAACGTGCTGATTACTGTGCCGAGTTTGCCGGTAGCTGGCTTGTAATAATTACAGATTTTCTCTGCGATTTGATCCCATTGGTTGCCGCGGCAACGGTGTAATAGCTCAACTGAAGCGCTGTCGCTGTGATTTAGAACCAACCCGTCTCTCTTGAAGCCTCAGGTCTGGGTGCCCCCACTTCCTGGCCGTTGTCATAGCAACTGATGAGTTGCACGTGACTGAAAACTCTGTGTCCGTCCCCCCCACCCATTCACCTTCCCCATCTTGTGACCATTCCTACATCCTCTTCTGGGCCCCTGTGGATAGGCATTGACCCCAGCTTGGGCTATAATGGGGCGGGGAGGGGGGTTAATGGGGGAAACTGGAGTCATGATTCCCCAATGTCGTTGCCCCCCTCCCCTGCCCCCGGGGGTTCTGCTGGATGGTTGGAGCCAGAGCTGCCCCTCACTATTGGAGGCCCGAAAAGGAGTGGGCGCCCCTCAGAGCCCCTTCATGCCGGTGGCTGTCACAGGCTGGCTCTGCGGCAGCCACAGCCCCGGGTCCTGGGGAAGCCATTTAGGACTGGGAGCCTCGGATCTCTGCTTTGTGGCTTCAGGAGCTCCTGAGCCCCTTAGAGAAAAACCTAGGACGCGGCCCCTGGAAGAAGGGGGTGGGGGGCAGACAGCCCGTTTCCAAGGCCCCAGATCGGCTCTCCTCGGCTTAAACCCAGCTGAGCTGAAAACACCGCTTTTTAGAAATCCGTGTTCTGTTTTCCTCTCTGTTTATCTCTTCTTTTTCTGTCTCTTTCTCTTTGTTTCTGTGTGGATTTTTCCTCTCTGCTTCTGCCTGATCTCTCTCTCTCTCTCTCTCTCTCTCTCTCTCTCTCTCTCTCTCTCCCTCTGCCTCCCCCTCCCCTCCATCCCTCTGCCTCTGGCACTTGCTGGGAACCAGCTGAGCACATCCTTTCCCCAAATCTGCTTTGCTTCCAAGGAGTCCTTTCCTCTCTTGTACCTGAGCCCGTGCTCTGGGGACTGCCGGGAAGTCCGGGGCATCCTCCAGGGGAACCTGGGACCCAGCGGCACCTCTAGGATGGACCGGCCAGCCGTGTCCCTAGGACTCTGCAGGATGGCATAGAGGAGGCATTTTAAACAGGCAGAGCCGGGAGTGCTGCGGGACCCTGACCACCAGGCTCTGTGAGTGCAGGGGTGTGTGCGTACGTATCTTCCTGTATTTGCATGTATCTGCCAGCATGTGGAGGTGTGTCTCCGTGTGTGTCAGTGACTACTGTCTGTGATGCTGGGTGTGCACATGTGTGTGCGCAAGTGCGCCTGTGTGTGACTTTCAGTCTGAAGGGCACACAATTGTACATGGCAGATTTTTCAAGGATGCTTTGTGGCGCGAGCACAGCTGGACGAGCCCCTTTAAAGCGGGAACAAAGTAAACAGAGATGGGTATGAAAATAGAGCTGAGGAATTGCTTTTGTCAGACATCTGCCTTCTGGCCCCAGGAAATGAAGTAAGGGTCACCTTGAAAAGGCATTTTTACTCAAGCCCCCAAATAAATCCTGCCTTTCCATTCTAAGGGCTAAAACAACACGCACACACCCCTTTCTCTTTGAAACTCAGGGTATGGAAGGCTCCGTCGGGGGGTCTCTGATGGGGGGAGCGTGGATTTGTAGTGAGAATCTCTTGCCTGGCAGCCTGGGTGGATCATGCCAAGAGCAGGTGTGAGGAAAACTAGGATAGCGACTCCTTTGCATCTTTCCCTGCAGTCAATGAGAGGTTCATTTTGAATTTTTTCACGGAAGCAGCCCATGTCCTAAGGGGCAGCAAGAAAAGGAGCAGGATCAGAAAATAAAATTTCACTTGCAGAGCAAGATGTGGAAATCCCAGTGACTTGCCGTTTAAGATCCTGCATTTGGTGGCTGAGAGCTGGCAGCCACGTCACCCCTGGAGGGAATCGACTGCCCCTGAATATCTGGGCGATTTAGCAGCCTGCCACCCTGGGAGAATGCTGACCGTGCTGGGCACACCCTGGGCACCTTGGGGGCGAGGACAGGTCCGGGGATGAGCCCAGCCTCCGGTAGCTTCCAGTCCAAGTAGGAACAGACCCTGACCACTCAGTGCGGCTCCCTCACGCTCAGTCGTTGCTGCCACTCGCAGTTCCTCCAGGATCCACTCTCGTCCCCTGACGCCCTGACCTCTGTCTGCAATGGTCCTGCCACTTTGATCCACCTGCCAAAGCTCTGATCATGTCCCCAGTCACGGCTTCCAGGAAATCTGTAACTTCTACCCAAGTAGAACTAATGCTGAACGCCCTCCTCTGCCTGTCCAACCAAATACCTTGAACCCTCCAGACCCCTTTCTCCATTTGCCCACAGCTGCAGTTTATTTTACAAAGACTTAAAGGAAAATATTGTTTAAAATGAAACACATGCAGAGTGACTGGCCTGGAATCTTAAAATGTCAATGTCATAAAAGACAATGCGGCTGAGAAATGGTTCCAGGTTAACAAGAGACGAAAGAGCCGAGCAGACAAAATGCACTGTGATGCTGGGGTGTGGAGCCTGGGTCCAGGGAGCAAGGGCCACAGAGGATGTTTTGGGGACTAGTGGGGAATGTGAATATTGACCATGTATTAGATATCAATGATAAACTTCCCGAGCATGAAACACTTTGTATCTCAGATAATTTGTGCAGAGGTTTTATAGGAGAATGTCCTTGTTCTTAAAAGAAACAGGCTAAAGGACTTGGGGATGAAATTTAACAATGTCTGCAACTAACTCTCAAGTAATTCAGAAGATAGATGATAGGTAGGTAGGTAGATAGATAGATAGATAGATAGATAGATGATGGATAGATAGATAGATAGATAGATAGATAGATAGATAACAGATGTGGCAGAGTATTGACAATTGGTGGCTCTAGGATTATGGTGGTTGCTGAGCTCTGCTTGCAACCTTCCTATAGTTGTAAAATTGTTTTAGTGCCCGCTGTGTGCTGGGCACTTGCCTAGTGGTGTGCATGGGTTGCCTCCTTTAATCCTGAGAGGCCTGGGAATGAGGGAGCTCTATCATACCCATTTCCCAGTTGAGAAAACAGAGACAAAGTCAGATTCAAGCCCAAGACAAAGCCCACATTAATTCCAGCACCCCACTGTCCCCCGTTATTGTGAAATTACCGAGGATAGCTCAACAGTCTGGTGCCTCTGGAAGAAACATTTCTGTTTTGTGTCTGAGTGACTTCAACTCTTTTTGTGGTGTAGAGGTTAAGAGCACTGAATCCAGAGCCAGCGTGGGTTTGTATCCTGGCTCAGGTACTTGATGGCTGTGTGTTGTTGGGCAAGTCACTTAACCTCTCTGTGCTCCCATTTTCTTTGTTTCTGTGAGGGAGAATGAGATTAGTAACTACTTCGGAGGGTTGGTCTGAAAATTAAAGGCACTATTAATGTCAAAGGCTTAAAACAGGGTTTGGCCCAAAGTGATCAGTAAATGTCTGTTGTCGCTGTTGCTGTTATTCTTCTCCTTGCGATCCCAGCACCCCGTCCACTGATAAATATGGAGATCTTTCTCTTCTGCACGCAGGACTGGCTTGCTTTCTAGACCTGGCCCCTGGGCCAGTCCGGGCCTCTGGCAGGCCGCCTCTAAATGGGTGTTCCGGAGATCTCAGTGCGGGGGGCCGGGGGAGAGAAGAGGGGAGCAGGGAGCCAGGGTGGGAGAGGTCAGAGGGAAAGGTCAGAGGTCATTATCCCACCTCTTCCCCATAGGACTGCCCTCCATAACTTCCCTGTGAACCAGTCACGTGAGTGGGCTGTACAGACCTGCGAGGAAACACACGCCTGTTTGTGGGAGCCCACAAGCACAGGAGCTCGCCACAGCCTCCTAGATCCACCCCGCAAGGCTGGAACCACCCTCTTGTATTCTGTTTGTTTTGCATTGTTTTCGCCGCTTATACATGACATACATTATAGCTGCTCTGCGTGAGCCAGAAGGAACCCAGACAGGGAGTGTTTATAAATTCACTCATGGTTCCTTGGTTCTGCCAGCCAGGCGTTCGCACTCCTGCAAAGCCACCCAGAGAGCTGACTGCGGAAGGGGGTGGTCTCGGTCCTGAGCGTGGGATGGATCCTCAGTCATCTTGGTCCCCCTCCCGTCCAGCCCCCCCTCCAAGGGGTGGAAGGGAAAGGACTGTTGCCATAGTGGCCACAGAACCCAGGCTACCTCAGTGGGCCCTGCGGGCAGAGCATTCAGGTTCTGGAGTACAGCATAGTGTTGAGCCGTCTCTGAATGCCACATGGGGCTAGGGGGCTGGGGAGTGTGGAGGACTCCCTTTGGTTTGCTATCCGAGGTATGCTTGATGGACCCTCCATCACAATGTGAAAATGTCTTCTTTTTTGCTTATTTGTTGTCTGTCCCTTCCACTAGAACAGAACGCAGAGACTGCTGTTTGGTTCTACCACCCCGACCCGAGTCTCTGCCATTTCAGTATTTTGTCTTCAGGCAGCCGGTCATCGGGGACATAGCAGTGCCCAAGTACGAACCCTATGAATGAATGGATGGATGAATGGATGGATGGATGGATGGATGGATGAATGAATTAAAGCACTTCACAGGCTATAGGGAGAGACATAGATGTGAACAGATTGCAACATTACAGGTGAACTGGAAAAGCATATGTATATAAATTTATGTATAATCTAGACATGACAAATGTTGACAGTTTAAAGTAGGTGGTAAATATAGTCAAGTTCATCTGATGTGTTTGAAGATGTTCATTTAAAAATATATAGATTGCTAGAGAAATATAGGTGAGTGGCATCTAACCCTGAATTGAGAGTCAGGAAGGCTTCCAGGAGGAGGTGGCTGGAAGTGCACTATGAAAAGGTACAGAACAGTTAAGGGAATGTAAACAGAAGGAGAGGGCAGAAAGGGACATTCAACAAACATTACCACATGAACCATGACCTGGAGGCAGGAAAGAGAAGAGTGTGTGCAGGTCAGTGTCAAGAGGGCAGGGAAGGACAGGAGGTACGTGGGGGTGGGGAGGGCCGTGTGCCCCAAGCAGCTGGAGTTTATTCCTCAGATACTGGGGAGCCAGAGAATGTTCAAGCAGGAGAGCAACTGGGTCAGCTTTGTCACGTGAAAAACAAACTTGTTTTCATTTAAAGCCGTGGACTGTGTCTGCAACTCTTCTTGCCTGGGGGATGGCAGGCTCTTTTGTACATGCCTCAGGGAGTATCACTTCAGATATTTGCCTTTTTTACTCAGCAAATTTGTTTTTTCCCTAAAATGATCAGAAGTCATGAAATGGAGGACTTTTCTCAAAGGAAAGGAAGGGAGAGAACGCCTGCTGAGAGTCAAGGAACCAGGGAGGTTTGGGCGCCAACTGGATAAATTTCATCACAATTTATTTACTCCGTTATTTGTCTCTGGGAGGACAAAGCATTCAGAAAGCAATTGATGTTTTGCATTTGATTGACGCAGTAGTCACGAGCACTCCGTGATGGGCTCTCCTCCCCAGGTTCACGGCCCAGCTCTTTCCTTGGTACCCTGTTTTGTACTCAGGGCCCCACTCCTTTCACTAAACAAGCTAAACAAGGCATTGTCGGCTGCACGTTCATGCTCCAGCCATCTGCCCTCAGTGTCCCATGGGAAGACACGGCCAACCATTGTCTAGTGGGTGGTTACATTTTATATTTCGGGGAAAAACACGTCGCCAGATGGGGAAGTAGGCTGGACGTGAGGATCTTTGAAATCCACACACGAGTGCCATCCAGGAGGCCTGGCAGTTTGGCCAGGGTCACGTGATTGGCGGCCATTATGGCCACATCCAAAGCAAGAATGAGACTGGTTGAAATTATGATTTTTGGAAGCAATGAGTCAGGGTGCTTTTTCGTTGCTGTATCTTTGGGTCTCCCCTTTGCTGGCTCTCCTGCACCAAAATGTTTAAAGAATTGGCCAGCAGAATCGGGAGGCAAGAACAGATAGGCAAACTCTTTTTCACAGATTAATGTTAAACACCCAGTGAGCACTGTCTTAAGCTACCTTGGAGCTACAAAGATGCCAGTTCTCTGAACCTTCCATTGGGTGGGACAGGGCTCCTCATGGGATTAGGGTGCCTGGGACAGTGAGGACAAGCGTTCGGGTGTGGGAGAAGTGCCAAATGTGGGCAGAGACTGTAATTGTTCCATTAGGGCGATCATAGGCCCCCTTGAATGAGTGTGTGGTCAGGAGATGGGGCTCTTTAGGAGGACTGTATACTGTGATCACTGTTGGTTTGAAGTTCTTTGTTCCCAGAAGAGACATGGGCGGGTCTGAGTCGTCTGATGAGGTTTCTGGGTAAGGACCAAAGCCACCAAACTGCTACTGTGCCAAGATGTTGGTCTTCAAGCCCAGACCGCCCTAGTTCTAACTTAACTCCACTGTCTCCAGCTGCGTGTCCTTATGCAAGTGGCAAAACCTCTCTGAGTCTATCCCCTCACTTGAAAAATGGGAATAGAAACATTTGCCTTCCAACATTAGATGAGTGTGTTAAGCCTTGACCCAGTAGGCATTCATTCATTAAATTGTAGCAGATCCTTATATACACGCCTCAACGAAAGATCCTTTGAGTTGTTGGGAAGATACTTCGAAGAGACTGTAGGAATACTATCAGGCACACCCCTAACTCTGATCACCAACACAATGTTTCCAAGTCGCCCCTGTGCAGACCTTGAAGGAAATAAAGAGCTGATGTGTTGCATGCTGTGGTGTTTGCATACTTAGCAGTTCCTGGAGTTCTTAAAATGGGTTTTTCTCTGAACAGGAAATGCATCTCTTCCAATCGAGTTGACCTTATTTGTCGGTTTGTTGCTGGCCCATGGGACGCAGGTTCCAGAAACAGAGCAGGACTTGGCCTTGTGCAGCTCGGTGTTCGGGGCTCCGCACAGGTGCTCCGTAGATTTGTGAACCTGAACAAACCGATTTTAAAGGCCGGACCTTCTGTGGCTTTGGCCTGGGGTAGCGTCCTTCTCAAACGAACTCTGTTCTTTCACTCCTCCTCTCTTGTGGGGCCAGAAATCCAGTTAGTTCATCCTTTCAAGGACGCTTCTTTCTGAATCTTTCCTACCCCAGAACAAAGGCTCCATGTCTCACATTCAGACATTGGAAATCTTGTGTATTCCTTTCCCCTTCACTTTGCTTGCTCACAGTCTGGGGGCCACCGCCTTCTGGGGACGCTGTATTCATGCTGTCTGCACCCATAGTTTAAGTTCACCTCCCTCTTCCTGCTGGAGCCTGGGAGGACAGGCAGGGAGGCGGGATGAACGGGGGCCCAGATGCCTGAAGGTGGACCAGGAGGGAGCAGACCAGCTCCTCCCAGGGAAACTGGGCCACCACACATGCCAATAGCTCTTCCCAGCCCTTAGGCTGTAGAAGAAATGCCTTCCCTCCAAGGTAGAGGGTTCTCTGGAAACAGACCGTGGCCTGCAAAGAGCCATCTTTCCCTGTCCTGTGTAGGTTCTTCAGTTGGCCCTAACCGGGCTGAGTGCTGCATGACCTCATGGGTAGGCTTCGTTCATCCCATTTGACAGATGTGGAAACTGAGGCCCTGATGAGTTGAACAACTTACCCAGAGTCATCAAGCTAGTACCATAGTATATAGCACATTAGGACCCAATTGCTGGCTCAGATGACTTTCTAAACAGCACCTCTGTCTTTCTTGGTCAACACTTGCCTGTTTCCAAGAATAGTTTTCCTCTCCCCTCATACAAGTCTCTGATGATTGTATGATGCCCCAAGAGGCAGATTATAGGAAATTAGGAATGCAAGGAGTGAGGGCTGGGGCCGAGCTGCAGAGATAGGCAGGGGAGGCGGCGGGAGCTGGGGGAGGCGGAGGGAAGCCAGGTCTGAGATAAAGCCTCTGTCCCAGCACCATCCATCACAGCCCCATGAATGGGGCCCTGTTAGTCATCGCAAAGGCCCAGGGTTCCAGCTTTATTGGTTGCCATGGCGACCCCTGGCCTTGGCAACTTTTGTTATCGTGTATTATTGAGTGTGCAGGAAAGCCAGGGGCTGGAACTGCAGACTGGAAAGGAATGTCCCCAACCCCTGCCAGCACTTTTGTCTCTGCCCTGAGAGCAGATGGGAGAATGAGAGAGAGCATCTTTGGAGCCCCAGAGAGGCCCGGCGAGTCCGTATCTAGCCAGTGGTGCATGCAAAGATTTCATGTTCACAGGGCAGCATAGTGGAGAGATGAGTCAGACACCATCTTCATAGGGCGTTTGTGGAGAGTTTACTACTTATCCAATGATTACTTGAAGCCAGGCACTGCTCTGGGGCTGGGGATACTAGCAGGGGCCCAAGTCTCCGCCAGCCCCTGAGGTAGGTTCAAGTGGTATTATCCCCATTTTACAGATGAGGAAGCTGAGGCACAGAGAGGTGTCCAGGGTCACACAGCGAGTAAAGGAGGGTGGTTTCACAGCCAATACCCTGCACACTGTCCTCAAATGGCTACCATGGCTTCTTCCTCCCTGTACCTTTCAAAGCGAGAACCCTCCATTTCCAGGGCCACGGGGGCTGTGCAGAGCTGGGTCAAGTGCAGGGTCCCCCATCCACCTCTTATGATGGTAGTGGTCAACCTCGCCATAGGAGCTCCCCCTGTGCCCAGAACACATCCGTGAGGCTCAGTGTAGCTGTTCTGGGTGGGGCCCTGTCATGGGTACAGAGCTCCTGTGAGAAATCAATGGCTTTTGAGCTCTGAGGCCTTGGGAAAGCCCATTACCTTCTGAGCTTGTCATACAAGGCAAAGTCTTCAATGGCAGAAGTTACATGTGGAAGGTACATGGCACCTAGCAAGTGAGCAAAACATGGCAGCCGATCCTTTTCCGACTTTTATTCTCGCTCCAGAGCAAACTGTAAGGGCTTATTTATATATCTATGTTTTCCCTTTCACCGGAATCCTCTCGCCCTATTGATTTAAACCCTGCATTAGCCCATGCTATCCCGCCCTCCAAATGCAGGAGGCAGATAAGAGGGAGCAGAGAGAACTAATTAGCATTTTAATTAAAGGGAGAGGGCTGGGAAGAGATGGGTCCACCGGAGGACTCTCTATGTGGTTGGACCAGGGTGTTCCAACCTGTTTTGACCGAGGCCTATAGTAAGAAACAGCACCGAATGTGTGAAACAGAAACTACCTCACTTGCCATGCACTCTGACGGTTCCTGTTCTTTTAATTATTGATTGAATTAAAGTTCGCTTGCAGTTCCGATTATGCCAAGGAAAAGAGTCTGTCGGAGGCTAGCCTGCCGTTCACAGCTGTCAGTGCCTGCCAGGCTCCCGTTCCAGCAAAAGCTAGGACCAGGCTGAGGCCAGAGCCTTGGGCGGCTGACTGTACCCAGCTTTTCATGTAATAACCTGCTTGGATTTCATTACATTCTCTTCCTAATCACCTTTGTTTTTAACAAAGGAAACTCTGAGTGAGGGGAGGTTGACTAGTGACTAGAAAAGATTCTTGGAAATACACTTTATTTACATTTCAAAAGCAAATTGATTTTAAAGAAATATGGTAAGTAAATACATGATGTATGGCCATTACGACTGTGAGAAGTCACATGCTGTGTAATGAGCCGTAAAGAACCCAGGGGGAGACTAGGGTTTCTGACACCAGGAGCGCCAGCACCCAGCCTGTTTCCATTCTGATTGTGGCAGTGTCCCCAAGAGCACCCCCCACCCAGGATCCCCTCTTTTCTCAGATCCAAGGCCCAGCAGATTGCAAAGGGCGTGGTGGACGGTCTCCCGCCACTTCGGGGGTAGGAGTAGCGCGCCCAGGGAACCCAATGACTTCATGTTGGGGGAGGGGAATATTGTTAAGTTGTTTTAACACAAATTTCAGACTGGCTCACACATTACAAATTTTCTAAAATACGTTTTTATTGATTTTTAGAAAGAGAGGAAGGGAGATGGGGAGAGAGAGAGAAACATCAATGAGAGAGAGACACACACACCCATCGGTTGCCTCCTGCACGCCCCCAACTGGAGATTGAATTTGAAACCCAGGCATGTGCCCTGACCAGGAATTGAACCATCAACCTCTTGCGTGGGACACCTCTCAACCCACTGAGCCACACCAGCCGGGCCGAGCTCACAAGTTTTAATATGAATCCTCAGATCTACTTTAAAAGGCTAGCGGTGCTGTGCCCATTTCACAGCTCAGACGTGTTGAGTTTATTTGCTACATACATTGACTCTGGGAACTGTGCTGAGCTCAGAAAAACCCAGCCCCCATTGTCTCGGGGTTTACACTTCTCTAAGTGCGATTGGAGTGTTATAGGCAAGAGAGTGATGTATGAATTGTTCTTTAAAAAGGTCAGGGGCCCAATAGAAAATGGATGGAAAGAGAGCAAGAGAGGAAGCCGAGGGGCCACCGAGCACATCATTGCCCTCGTCCAGGCGAGAGGTGGTGGCAGCCTGCACCAGTGCTGCTAGGGACTTACCCCCACGCACAGGGCCGCAGGAACCCGGGCGCCCACCGCGCATGCTCCAGCAGCTCTGCCTTCCCTGTGGCCAGCTTGCATCTGAGGGGCTGCAGAGCATGTCCCCAGGAAGAATCTGCTGCATGCTGGGCCCCTTTCCTCAGCGACCCCAGAACCTCCCCCTTAGCTTCCCTTCCACCGCTCTACCACTTCACTCCCGAGTCCTTGACCATTCCACATCCTCTCGCCTCTGAGCCTTTGCTCAGGCCTTACCCCCCTTTCTTCTGTGCCTTATTGGCGTCGTAACTCCGCCAGGATGAATCTCTGTGTGTTCCCAGGGCATCGTGCTCATACCAGCAGATAGTCATGATTCCATTATTCTATTCTGCCTTATACAGAATTAGCTGTTGACAGTGAACTGGAAAATTTTTATGTACTGTACATATCTTCCCAGGTAATTTTAAGAATTTATTGGCATGATGGGTAAAGCCACCTAGTATATTAAATTCTCCCATTCTCCCCCCCTCACTCCTCTGCCACTAAATTATGAGCTTTGGAAAGAGAGAGCGTTTTATTCATCCCATTTCTCCTGCGTCTAAATAATGCAGTGCCGCGCCTGTAACTGGAGCTAATTAATCTTGTTGATTGAATTAATGGGCCAGAGGAAGTGAACAAAAGGCATGAACTCTTCTGATTATTGGGAATGTGTGGTGCTAAGAATTAATGTCTGATGGAGGTCAGGTTTGGTTATAAGGTCAATTTCACCTGCGGGCCACCATGTGTCATGGAGAGATAGGTCACAAAGTGACGTTTCGAAATTGAAAGTGTGCGGTGTGACTCCCCCTTTTGCAGAGCATTCAAATTCGAGTACTCTGAGATTCTCGAATTTTTTAAAAACCTGGTTAATGTCAATTGAACTGTGTGGAGTCAAGTGCTCCTGTTTGAGACCAACGATTTTAAATGAGAGCCAGCAACTGCACTTTCTTACTGTGCTGCTGCATTCACAGGCTTGCCTTGAGTTGAATATTCTGGAATAGATTTTAAAAATCCCTTGAGTTTTCAAGGAAAGAGTATGGTTTCCAAGCCCTGCCTTTCTCAGTAATATTTCCCTCTGGTAAAGGGCGATACACATTTCTTTAGAACAAAATTATTTGTATTCATCAAGCTTCATAACTACTACCATTGGGTGTTTTGTTATTTGCCGAATTAATTGAAGTGCTATAATGACTGGGCTTTGGGGTCACACAGTCCCACGCAATCTTCTGACCTGACCAAGGCCAATACCATACCCCTCCCAACTTCCGTCTCCTCGTTTCTGAAATGCCTGGGTGGTTGAGCGGATTGAGGGGGATGTAGTGCCCCGCAGAATCTCACCCAGCAACCGCACACCACAGCCACTTCCACCTGGAGGAATCCCGGTCCCCCAGAGAGAGGAAGGTTTGCTGGCCGTGAAGTCTGTCCTCAGCTGCCCTGCGGGGCCTTTCTCCGCCTGCTGTGCTGGTGCTGAGCGGAAGAGGCACTGTTACCCCCAATGCGCTCCCAAGATTTGGGGCTGTCAGTCTGATACTCTAACCGTGCTATTAGCTGGGTCGCTGTTTGTAAGCGACAGAACTCCATTGAAGGTGATGCAAGCAAGCCCCATAGGAGGGAGGGTGCTTTCTGAACGTTCTTACCAAGGCACTCTCAGGGTGGGAACACTTTTCCCTGGCCCCTCATGTTTCCTGCCACGTGGAGGGGCCTCTGTGAGCCAAACACTCTGGCTCTCCCCGTCCTCACCCAGGGCAAGGGGGACTCAGGTTCACTCACTAGTTCAGGAGTGAGTGGTGCATCCAATGCCAAGCTGGGTTGCAGGCTTGACATGGAACCAACCAGTCCCCTACCTGCAGGACCCACTTCCTTTCTCTGGCGCTGCTTCTCCATCCAGAGACCCTGTTTGAAAGCTGGCTCCTCTCAGCGGGTCGAGGGTAGCTGACCCACAGCTCCCTGGACTGTGGCCCAGCCCGGTCCAGTTCACCTGGGCCAGGAGGTCCCACAGAACAGACATAGCTGTCAGGTCTGCACCCCTGTTGACAGAGGGGGGCGTTGTGAGAGTGGGGAGGCATGGTGTGCTGCACCCTCCCCCCTGGGCAGCCTCCGCTGCCTCATCTGTGAGATCAGGTTAATGATGGCAGCCACCTCCCAGGGCTCTGAGGATGAAATGAGATGGTATCTGCAGCACCAGCCTGCACATAGAATTTCTCAAGACATGATAATAGTTAGAGGACGAGGACTGTGACCATCTAATTGACCCCTGTACCCAGTCCCTAGTGGAGGACCTGCACATAGGTGCACCATGAATATTCACAGCATGAGTGAATATCCTCAAGTCAGTGCCTACCACCTCCCTCCCTCATTCACTCTTTGCTTCTAATAATAAAGTCCGATACCTCATTAGCTGTGAGGGCCCTGGGTGGAGGGTGCTGCCACCATTATCCAGAGCTCCGTGCCAGGCACTCACGCATTTCCTCACCTGTGCTGCTAAGCCCACGTGCACGTGGCTTTCTGAAACCAACCCTTGTTCCGTTCTGCACGGCGGGATCTCTCTGGATCTGTGTCCATCGCCTCTAGTTGATGCTTCCTCCAAGTTGCCATCCATCGAGTTGGTGCTCAGTGGAGTGCTTTGTTGCAGAATGAGTGGATGGACATCCAGGCAGTGTTTGGATTCAGTGTAGTGGTGAAGTCTGCTGACTCTGTGGCCAAACAGATCTGAGTTCTGTCTTCAGGAACACCACTTAACTTTGTGCCTCAGTCTCCTCATCTGTAAAAAGGGGACACTTAGCATTGTTGTGGGTGCAGATAATAATGACAAATATTAGTAGTCCTGTATGTGAAGCGCTTGGCACCATGTGCGATACGCAGAAAGGATTTGGGAAGCAGGGTCTACAAGTAGTAGTGAGAAGTGAGCGCTTCAGTCATTGTTCCGAGATACAACACAATACAATTGAAAATCCAGGTTCCAGATGACAAAGCCGGCATTCAGCAAGAAGATTCATAAACAGAAAGATGCACAGAGAGCATGTTTGAATGGTGGCTTGTGGGGGGAGGGGGGAGGAGAGCGGGGCGGGGGGGGCGGGGCGGGATTGTGGAGGAAGAGGTGATAAAAGGAAACAAGCAAACAATGGGGCTTGTTCCCAGCCGGTGATGCAAAAGGCAGCCAGCAAAGCTAAGCTCAGGTATTTGGGGGCACGACTCGGGACCAGTCTGGAGGGAATCAGCCCCCCGCCCTGTGAAGTGGGGGCTGAGAACCCTGACTCCTGGTGCTGGGTAGGCTAACTCTCCAGTTTGCCCGGACGGGTCCAGGTTCAAATTGGAAAGTCCCACATCCCGGGAACCCTCTCAGTCCCAAGCAAACTCAGGATGGTTGTTCATACTGGAGACGTACACCCCCAAAATGGCCCACCAGCTGCTCCCCTGTCCACAGGGTTCCCGCGCAGCCCAACGCCCAATAGCCTGCGTGAGAACAAGGCAGAGGGAGCACCCGGCCTCCCACACCGACGGCTGCTCTGCAGTTTCCTCCATCCTGGTCCTTCCATTGTGCAGAGAACAGACTTGTCGGCTGCCCCAGGTGCTCGCCTGCAGCGACATCTCAAGCCAACTCTACCCCCTCTCTGTTTTACCACCTAGAAAATGGGGTGATCATCCCACCTGGTGTTAAAAATGAAAGGGCCTTTCAAAGTGAGAGGCAGACAAGCATGTATTTGAAATCAGTAAGAACAGCTATTTGGGACACACCCACGGATTCGGGAAGGAGTGCAACTAGTGTTCCGATTCGGAGACGAAGGCAGTGGGCCTCTATGAGGGGGCAGGGGGACAATTGCATCAGCAGAAGGAAGGCATTTCTATTGGCGGAGAATGTTTTTACATTTCAGTCTGGTAGTCATAGCTGCTTTCTTGGTATCTTTGCAAGCAGTTTTCTCCGGAAACAGGGTTGCTTCCGTCTCCGTCCAAAGGTTATTGCATCCCGTTCTAACATTCCAAGAGTTGAGGCATGAGGCGTGCAAGGCAGTTTCTCTGCAAGGCAGCTCCGGCTCCGTTTTAAAGTGGCTCCGTTTATTTTATTTTATTTTTTATTTTTTGACACCGGGGTATGGTCAAGGCCAAATGAAAATGACTTACAGTGTGTATTCCGTCTGAAAGCAGAGGGTTTGATGTCAGAAGCACTTTCCACACTCTGAGGGACGTGGAGGGGGTGGGATACGTGGCCGGAGGGGGCGTGGTCTTCGCTGGCCTAATTCTGCTCCTGGTTCTTTCAGGGGGAGCGTGTGAGGGCGGCCTCTGTTCCCGAAGGAGGGGATCATGGCCTCCATGCTGCTCACCCGGCGGCTGGCCTGCAGCTTCCAGCACAACTGCCGCCTGCTCGTGCCCGGTAAGCTCTGGGGGTCCTGGCGGTAGCAGGAGCATGACCAAGACTAGGGATTCCGAGTGGGAGAGTCCTTGGGGACAAAGTCACTGGCCAGCCAGTGCTTCCAGGGCTGTCCCATCACCCCCATAAAACCCTCCCCATCACCCCCTGCCCTTCCCCCATCTCTGCTCCCCAGGCGGTCAGCTCTGCAGTGGGCAGGGAGCTGATCCCCCCACTTGCGCAGAGGTGGTGGCCCCAGCAGCTAGAAAGGCCCAGGCTGTTCCCACAGGGACCATCAGGCAAAACACACAACTCGAACTGCTGCCAAGAAACAAAGAAAGTAACAAGAGTCCTTGTAACTGATGTAAAGGCTAGCTGTGCTCAATGGCACTAGACAGGAGGTGGCCTCCCTGGAATGTCCCACACCACTTCCCTCTCCCTCACCTCCCACCCCCCACACCCACCGCCTGCTCACCTGCCTTCTGGCTCTCTCGGAGGCTCCCCTTTCTCTCCGCCTCACTGAGTTCAGGCAGCTTAGCCAAGTGAGCTTCATCCGGGAACACCCTGCTTGCATGATCTCAAGAGGCCCCCCTCCCAGTGGTCCCAGGAGGACGGCAGGAGTGAATCCCATTCCGCAAGTGAGAAAACTGCAGCTCAGAGAAGCAGAGTCACTTGCCCAAGGTCACACAGCACATGGATCCATGCGGCTCTGAGAGAGGCAGAGGCTAGCAGTGACCTCCCTTCGCACACCTGGCGTCTCCAGGCTGTCCCCAGCTCTCTGGGAGCCCCATGCTTGTCATCACAGTGTCACCTTATTGTTGTCAGTCCTGTCTGCCTTCTGAAGGCAAATGGCTGGCGTGTCCTTGGTTTGCATGTTTGTATCCTGGGTGAGACAATGTTCGCTCCTCTCCCGGGAATATTAGCATGCTCTCTACTTTGGGATGATTTTAGGTATACAGAGAAGTTACAAAGGTAGTACAGAGAGAGCCCATATGTCCCTCACCCAGTTTCCCACTTGCACATTGTCACATCTCCCCATCTCCTTGCTCTGTGACAGCTTTTCAGTCTTTTCTTGTTGTTCTCCACCTTGGTAGCCTTAGTAGGTTTGGAGGATTTGTTTTGTTTTATTTAATCATAAGAGACGCATGTAAATGCTTATCATTATGTTAAAAATAAAATGAAACCAGAATAATCCAGGTCTAGTTTGCACCAAGTAGGAGGGAGAGTCGTGGGCATGGAAGATTCATTCGTTCCATAACTAATACTGTGGAGCCACCTCCGAGGTTCGGAGCGCTGTGCTGGTTGCTGAAGATACATCAGAGGAAAGAGAGCGTGGCCCCTGGGGCACTCCAGCCTGGTGGCACATGTGGCTCAGCCTTTGAAGGTCATTCTCAAGGACATCTGAGCCTTCCTCTGGAGGAATCAAGGAAAGAGCAATGGATTAAGACTCATAAGATTGGGCTACTGGCTTCATCCACCACCTATTAGCCCAGTGAGCCTAAGCAATGGGCAGAACTCCAAGCCTCAGTTTTCCCATCAGGAAAGTGGGGATGACAATGATAATCCTCCCTGCTTCACAAGTTACTTGTATCTAAAGAAATGGCTCCTGTGAAAGCACTTCAAATTGATATTTACAGTAAGGTGGGGAGTGTCCTAACTCCCATTTTATAAGCATGGATATGGAGACACAATACAAAAAAATAGAAGGGGCTAAATCAGAGTTACTCAGCTCTGCGATTTCTCAGCTGGAGTCGAATCTTTGGCACACTTATGCCAGATTCAGAAACGCAATGAGTTGTGTTTTTTTTTGGCCTATCAATTTGGCATCTCTATTATGATGGATAGATAATGGATGGATGGATGGATGGATGGATGGATGGATGGATGGGTGGATGGATAGATAGATAGACAGACTGCCTGGAGACAAAGGCACTGGCCAGCCTTTGGGTTTTTTTTAGAGTTTCTTAATAATAAAACACAGTGTTGGCAAAGTTACCATAATATGTGCATTGTCATACACTGCTTATGGGCAAGTAACAATAGGAAAATGGTTTTTTAAATTATAGGAATAATAGTTTATCCTTAACCATTTAGCCCTTGCCACAACTCCATCAGACAGAGGAAAGTGAGGCTCAGAGAAATGAAGGAACTTGCCCAGAGCTAGCAAGGGGCTGAACCAGGCTTGGAGCTGAGCCAGTGTGGCCCCAGGACTCACACCCTTCACCACTGTGTTAGTTACCTATGGCCACATAGCAAATCCCCCCACACTTAGCTGGTTAAATAATGTTTATTGTCTCACAGTGTCTGTGGACCTGAACCCATGGGGCTCACCTGGATCCTCTGACTCCAGGTGGCTCATGAGGGGAAAGCTGAGCTATTAGCTGAGGCTGGTCTCATCTGAGGCTTGCAGTCAGAGCTGCGGGTCCCCTTCCACGCCCACTCGTGTGATTGTGCGGGATTCAGGGCTGCGTAGACCTCTTCCTAGAGCAGAGCACCCAAGTCGGAAGCCACAGCCTGGTGCCACCCACCGCGTGCAGATGCTTCCGCGTGTGTCTCCACCCATCCGATCACTGTAGAGCCACTACACTTGAGGAGGCTCATGGCCTGAGACAGTGTTCCCATGGCATCGTTTCATGCCACCCCTAAAAATGTTTATAATCTTACGTTGCCAAGTAGAATACAGAGACCGGGAGACTTGACTGCAAAATGGTTGTCTCCAGGTGGTGAAATTAGACGTGGTGTTTTTTTCCTTGCTGCTTATTGCTAGTTCCTCAATGATCGTGTTATCACAAAATAAGGGGGTGGACAGTTGCAGGGAGGGAGATAAGATTGTTTATAAGAGAAGCAGAGCAAACAGCTCCAGGTGAACTTGGCCTTGACTTTGACCTGGCTCACATCTTGCTGTTTGGGGAAATGACATTCATTTATTACTCTCAGCAAAAAGATCAAGAGGATATTAAAAACGTTTGATGGCTGTTTTTATAGTTTGGAGTTAAAAATTGACTGTGGCTGTCCCCTGGGCACTGAGGGTGACGAGTCTCACTGCTGGGCCCAGAAGGCTGGGCTGGACTTACCTGCGGGCCTGGTCTTGTGTGTCCAGGCAGACCCCTGCCTCCTGGGTGTGCTGCCTTATTTATGAATGAGAATACTGGATCATTCGATAGTAACTCAAACTTTTTTTTGTTCTGCTTCCTGTGCTTCCGATAGTAATTTGCTTCTGGGGGAAGCGAGTTGTTTTGCTGCAAATGTTTCATTTCAAAGACCTACTCTAGATGGGATCAAAGAGGCCACCCGTTACATTCCAATTACCTAGGAAAGGAGAGGTCAGGCGGACAAACTTCCAGTTTAGCCACTTACCAGGTGTGTGACTTTGGGCAAATTAATTGACCTTTCTGAGCTTTGGTGTCTTCTTCTGTAACCTGCGAATAACATCTCCCTCCTTGGAAAGGGATAATGCTTGTAAAGTGCTCCAGATAATGCCTGGTACAGTCCTGTCCGTGCTTGATGATGGACAGATGCTTGGGTGACTTGGTATAAGAGATCCAGAAAAGGCTTCCGTGACCATTCAGATCTTCTTTTCTCTTGTGGCTTTATATCATCATTCAGCGAATTAAGAGGATGTTATATATCATCATTGGTATTGTATTGATATTTGGTATTTGATTGTATTGGTATTTGACTATTTTTCTCTATAAAATTAAAAATTGAGATATAGTAGGAAAAGCAGAAATATTGACCTGGGTTCAAATCCTGCCTTCGCAACTCACTAGCTCTGTGACCTTGGGAAAGTCACTTATCTTCTCTGATTCTCATTCAGAAAATGGGAACAACACTACCATCTCACAGGCAGGTTGTGAATTAATGAAAACTAGAGATGACAGTGTGCCTGGTGGGGCCTGCCTAGCTCACACGTTAGCTTCCCCATCTCTCTTTGCCTGATAGCGCAGTTGCCAGCAAGCTTACCCGGCTCTGAATTTAAGGGTCTCTGCCCAGCAGTCTTGGCCCTCTTCCATCCACACCCACTAAGACTTGGCACATGGTAGGAACCATTGAAGTTTTTGGAACAGACCCGTCTGCCTTGCACCTGCCCTCAGCATCCCTGTCCCGTGCCTGTCAATCCCTGCTCTCTCCACGCCTCTCCCTACCCCACCTCCCAGCTCCTGTTTGCTCAGTCTTGGTATCATCAGGGCCGCAGCTCCCACTGCCACTGCCTCCATTCCCAGCAGTCCCACTTCCCAATTCCCAAGAAATCTGAGTGCAACAATGAGATATCAGGACATTTTCTGGAGAAAGGACGGGAGGGCTTGCACGTCCGCATTTGGAGGACTGCTTGCTAGTTTCCAGCTTTTTGCTTTCCCCCTTTGCTGAAACCAAGCAAGATCAGCACTAGTTACGAGCGATTTTATCCAGGTATGCAGCCCTGTTTTCTGCAGGTCTAATTGGAGTTAGCCTTGACTAGGAACCTGGAGTTTTGGCCAAGAAAGAGATAAACAATTGAGTGTATAAAAAAAGTCATTAATATGTCCCATGACCTTTAACGCTCTACTAATAGAATCGACTCTTTAGGAATTCCCTTTTCATCTATAATAATAAAAGGGTAATATGCTAATTAGACCAGACGTCCTTCGGGGCATCATTCCAGACGTCCTTCCGGATGAAGCTGGGCCGGAGCGAAGCCTGGGTTCCGAGTGCTGAAGGAAAGCCGGTGGTGGCAGCCAGGGAAGGAAGGCCTAATCTTGCACAAATTTTCGTGCATCAGGCCTCTAGTTTTAAGATAAGACAGAAGACAACAAAAGCTGGTTTCTTCATCCTTAAAATAAGGGTAGTATTGGGTTTTAATTGACTTTACATTCAAAGAGCAACATAATTAATTACATTACATAATTAATTTGGAAACCTTTTTTGATATCCAAAGCAATTATAGAAAATTATGAATGAATTTAAATATGTTTTCTAATATGGTTTTGTATGGTTTGGCAAACTGGGTGTGTGTGTGAGAGAGAGAGAGAGAGGGAGAGAGAGAGGCGCTAGCACATGCAGTAACAGCTCCCCCTCAGCATTGTGTAAAGATGAAATAAGATCACATATGATTTACATAAAGTCACTAGTGGTTCCCTAGTTTGATGCAATTATGGCAACCCTAGAAGAGTAACTAATATTTCTCAACCACCAAATATGTACCAGGAAGATAAAGGAGACCGGAGACATTAAAGGGATCTCTAGGGCAGCGGTTCTCAACCTGTGGGTCGCGACCCCTTTGGCGGTTGAACAACCCTTTCACGGGTTGCCTAAGACCATCCTGCATATCAGATATTTACATTACGATTCATAACAGTAGCAACATCACAGTTATGAAGTAGCAACGAAAATAATTTTATGGTTGGTCACAACATGAGGAACTGTATTTAAAGGGCCAGAAGGTTGAGAACCACTGCTCTAGGGGTTACTGATTGTAGATTGTAACTCATTGCACACTTCTTGGATTCACCAAGCTGCCTTTCACTCACGGACCAAGGAGATGGGGAGTTTAAGGCTACCCTCTACGTCTCAGCAACATGCGGAGCTAAAAAGCCTCATGGGGTTAAGCCTGGGAACTCACACACTATAACTTTAGCACTATATCAAAAACAGGTGAAATGAGTTTCAAGCAAATGACTTGTGCCCAAAAGTGTTTTTAACAAAAAAAATCGACAGGTGGGGACCACCTGAATTTAGACATTTGATTGTTTTCTCCTGCGTGGCTTTTGATTTTCACAACTAGGACACAACTTGGGTGGGTGCCACTGGTATCTGGTGGGCAGAGGCCAGGGACGCTGCTCGACATCTGCAGGGCACGGGACAGCCCACGACACAGAATTTCCAAGTTCAAAATGTCAGCAGTGCCAAGGCTTCGAGATTCTGGTCTATATACATTTGGATATAGATTGAATTTTTACAAAATTTGGATGATTTTCTAATCTGATCGTTCACATGCTAATACCCCGGGCATCTTTGCATACCCATAAATATTAAATATGTCTATCTTGAAACTATTAAAGGATGCACAATATTCCATTGTTCATGAAATGGGGTATACATCATATTCTATTTAGCTACCTTCTATTGCCGGACATTTAGGTCATTTCTCTACAACATCACTGGCACTGGGCTTTCCCATTTTTAAAAAATCCTCAGTGTTTGCCCTAACCGGTTTGGCTCAGTGGATAGAGCATTGGCCTGTGGACTCAAGGGTCCCAGGTTCAATTCTGGTCAAGGGCATGTACCTTGGTTGCGGGCACATACCCAGTAGGGAGTGTGCAGGAGGCAGCTGATCGATGTTTCTCTCTCATCGATGTTTCTGGCTCTCTATCCCTCTCCCTTCCTCTCTGTAAAAAATTAATAAAATATATATATTTTTTAAAATCCTCAGTGTTTTTGTGGTGCCCAGATCAGGCCAGACTCAGTGTTCTGGGGTGGTCTGGCTGGGATGGGGTTGAGGTCCTGGGACTGCCTCTGTTGGGAACACTGGGAGTCAGGGCAGAATTCTCACTATACCTGCTATCCCCATGGGTTCTCACTCTCTTTGTTTCCTGCAGGATCCAGGCATATCAGTCAGGCTGCAGCCAAAGTCGACGTGGAATTTGATTATGATGGGCCTCTGATGAAGACAGAAGTCCCCGGGCCTAAATCTCGGGTGAGTTGAGCATACCTGAGTGGGAGTTTTGGAAAAGAGCAGAAAGGGTCAGTGAGGCAAGAATACAGCCAAACGTAGGCACTGTTTTCTTAGCTGCTTTCAGAGATTTTACCACTAGAGATCTGGGACATTCAACAAGGCCATTCTGCTATAAGAAGTCAAAGAAGACTTCTCAGAGGAGATGTATCAGTACCTGCTGCCACAATAATGCTGTGTAACAAACAGTCACAAAACCTTAGTAGCATACAGATTGCACCTAGGGGTAACTGGGAGTTGGCCAGGCAGCTCTGTTGGGCCCACCTTCATGCCTGGGGAATGACTGGCCATCAGTTGGTCTAGGCTAGGCTTGGCTTGGTCACTGCTGTGACTTGGCTCTGTTCGCTCTGTTCCATGTGTTTCTCATCCTCCAGTAAGTTGGGCTGGGCTAGTTCTCATGGTGATGGTAGAGGAGAGCATGCCCAAGTCCCACACTGGTCCACCATCACTTCCACCTTGTTCTGTTGGCCAAAGCAGGTCAAGGGCTGGGGCAGAACATCCTACCAACAGTGGAAGAACATGGCAAAGCTATATAGCGCAGGGAATGGATAGTAAATGACCTTGCACTTGACCTTGAAGGACGAAAAGGAGGAATTTGCCAAAGGAGTGCATTCTGTTCTAGGCAAGGGGAACGGTATGTGGAGAGGCATACAGGGTGACAGTACATGGCATATGAGAGACATTGGATAGCTCTGGATTCCTGGAGTAAATGTCAATGTGTGAGTTGGAAGAGACACAAGTTGAGTGATGATGGAGACTGGAACTTTTACTCAAAGATGCTACAAAATCTGCATCTGACACATTTTGGAGGCTGACTAACCTTGATTCTGTGAAGTGATGTGCAATACTGTTTCTAATGTTTGCACTAAAAAATAACTGTAACCATATTTAGTACAAATTAAATTTTTCTTTGCATATTTTGCAGTTTTCTCCAGTGTCATTTTTTAGTGTCAAAAGATACCCCCCCCTTTTGTCAGTGCAACTATTTATAAATCCAGAAATCCTTTTCTGATAAATGATTGTAGTTATTATGGAGAGTGTCTGCTCACAAAAGGAGACTTTCCCACACATATTTCTATTGGGAATCGGTAGATTTTCGTTTAATAGTAATGAAATGTTTTGGGAATAGATTTTTAATATTTTAATTAATATTTTCTATTTTAATGTGGACATATATAATTTTATGACACTAATTGCCAAAGTTTATTTTATATTAAATCATTTTTAGAGGTTAAATCTTTATAATATTAAAGCAACTGCTGTATAATCCCCAGTTTCCATATAGAATTGCACAGTGGTTTATAAAATATCTGGATTATACAGTAATTATAAATGGGTCTTTGGGTGCAAATTTATATTTTTCAGTTGATTTTATTTTCCTAACATGGTGTTAAAGTCTTTTTTCTTCTAAATAAAAAGTAAAACCCATGCTTCTATGGACATAGGTAAACGCCTTCAACTTAATTTTTTTGTTAAATATTTTAGTTTATTTAATTATCTTCCAATGCCTAAATCTCCAGTCTGTCCATTGTAATGATCACTTAACTGTCAGGAGTAGTTTCCCACCAACAATTTATATTAAGCAATTTTTAAATATTTATAATATCGTTGACTACTTAACTATGAAGTTATTCGCATGAAGGGAAAAGCAGCCCCAAGACTTGGGAAGACCTGAACGATTTTAAACTACTTTGAAGAGTGTGTCCTTGCTGTAATGCTCTTGCTTTTCTTGCCCACAGGAGTTAATGAAACAGCTGAATACAATTCAGGTAAGTGGCGATGAGGCAACGTTCCTTCCATTGCTTCTCTAGTACAATTTAGCTGAGGGGCACAGATGCTTTTCTGTGCTGGCTCTTTTCAAAAGGAAAAAAAAAAGTTATTCAGAACCCTTTTTTCTCATTTTCCTTGTGATTTCTTCTTTCACTCATTGGTTATTTTTGTGTTCTTTGATTTCCACATTTTGGTGAACTTCTCAAGTTTCTGTTACTGATGTCTAATGTCATTGCATTGTAGTCAGAAAACAGATTTTGTGTGTTTTCAATTCTCTTAACTGTATTGAGCCTTTTTATGGCCCCGCATATGGTCTATCCTGGAAAATGTTCCTGTGTACCTGAGAAGAACGTGCACTGCCCTGTCGCTGGGTGGGGTGTTCTGTGGGTACCGGTGAGATATTGGGTTAAGCATTGTTCATGTCTACTTCCTTGTTAACCTTCTGCCTATGTTCTGTCCATCATTGAAAGCCACGTATTGAAGTCTCCAGGACATAACAACTTTCTTGTAGAACTATCCTTTTTATTATTATTATTATTATTATTATTATTATTATTATCATTAGGTTTTTCACTTCAGGTTTTATTTAAGAAATTAGAACTATTCTTGTAGAACTATTTCCCCCTTTAATTCTGTCCATTTTTGCTTCATATATTTTGAGGCTCTGTTATTAGGTCCATGTATGTTTATAATTGTTGTATCTTCTTAGTGGGCTGACTCTTTGTCATCATTAAATGCCTCTCTTTACTTCTGGGAACATTTTGTTGTTGTTGTTGTTGTTCATTCTAGAGTTGATTTTGTCTGATATTAGTATAGAGTGGTCGGCAAACTCATTAGTCAACAGAGCCAAATATCAACAGTACAACGATTGAAATTTCTTTTGAGAGCCAAATTTTTTAAACTTAAACTATATAGGTAGGTACATTGTTATTAACTTAATTAGGGTAGTCCTAAGGCTTAGGAAGAGCCACACTCAAGGGGCCAAAGAGAGAGCCACATGTGGCTCGCAAGCCTCAGTTTGCCGACCACGGGTATAGACCATTCCAGCTTTCTTATGATTGCTGTGAGAATCATGTTATCTTTTTTGTTGTTGTCAATCCTCATCCAAGATATTTTTCCATTGACTTTTAGAGAAAATAGAAGGGAGGGGGAGAGACACTGAGAGAGAAACATTGACCCATCAATTGTTTGCCTCCCACACGCACCCCACCCAGGACTGGGGATTGAGCCTGCAACTGAGGTATATGCCCTTGACTGGAATGGAACCTGGGACCCTTCAGTCCACGGGCCAATGCTCTATCCACTGAGCCAAACCGGCTAGGGCTCATGTATCTTTTTTCATCCTTTTACTTTTAACCTATTTGAATTCTTGAAACTCAAGTGTGTGGCATGTCAACAGCTTATGGCTGAACCTTTTTAATGCAGTCTGACAGTTTCTGACTTTTAATTAAATTGCTCAGTCCGTCCACAGTTAATGTTATTATTGATATGGTTGTATTTACATCTTCCTTGTTACATTTTTTTCCTCTTTGTCTCATATCCTTTTTGTTCCCCTGTGCCTCTTTTACTTTGTGTTTTTGCATTAAGTGAGTAACTTCTAGTCTAACATTTTTATTTCTTCCATAATTACTATGTGTGTGTTTTTAGTTTTCTTCATGGGTGCTCTATGGCTTACCATATACATCCTATCAGAATCATCTTGAGAGATACAGATCAACCTTTTTGATGTGATATGTAAAACAGCACAGACAACTGCATACAATACAAATTCACAGCTTCATAAACTATCGTAAAGCAAATCACCCGTGTAATTACCCCGGGGAGGAAATGTGGCATTTCTGGCACCCGCAGAGACCTTCCGCATGTCCATAGACTGGTCGGGTCGTGGTCCTTTTCCCTGATTCAAGCTGAATCCTAAACATGGAGGACTCGGGAGTGGCGTGAGCCTGACTCAGTCTGTCTTTTCCCGAAGAACGCAGAGGCTGTGCACTTCTTCTGCAATTACGAAGAGAGCCGAGGCAATTACCTGGTCGACGTGGATGGCAACCGAATGCTGGATCTCTATTCCCAGATCTCCTCTGTCCCCATAGGTAAGAGCTGGAACACCCGTCCTTGAAGGTAACCTCTCTCTCTTAGCCGTGGCTACCCAGCCTCCGCAAGTCCCTTCCAGCACGCCCGCCCGCATGTTACCAGACACTTCCCTCAAGGGCAGAAGAAAGCCACAGTTATTCATAGAGGGTGTGTTACCAGGGACTTTACATGTCTTCTCTCGTTTACTCCTCCCCCTAAACCTACTAGGTAGGTATGTATTAGTATTTGGTTTTGCAGATAGAGAAGCGGAGCTTAGCAGCTTGCGAGGAAGCTGAGCCGGGATGTGGGCCCAGGTCTGTGTGACCAGAGTTTGATGTCCGCTGTCTGTGATTGGGTTTCCCAGAGGAGGGGCCCGAGGCAGGATTCTGTGCATGTAGTTTATTGAGAGAGAGCTCTCGGCAGAAAGCGGGGGGAGGGGAAACAGTACAGGGCAGGGGGGAAAGCTAAGAGGGATGAGCTGTCAGCCGGAGACCAACCACTGCCTGGTCCCCCAGGGTGCTCCTGAGCATGCATTGCACCCCAGAGTTGGTCCCAGCCTGCAGCAAAGAGACCGGCCTCTGTGTACCTCTGTGCCAGGCGGGCATTGCCCGTCAGCTGCCAGAAGGAAGGACTTGTCAGCTCTGGGGTGAAGTGGCTTCCAGGCACCAAGGGCGATTTTCCAGAGCCGGAGGCAGCTGGAGCCCTTATCAGACGCATGCACAGCAGCTGGGAGGCGGTGGCCTGCGCAGCACAGGTGCCAAGGAGCCTGGATGGGGCCACCAGCAGCACCTGCCTCACAGGCTCATTTCTGGTCACACGGAGCGTGACTTGCTGCTGTAGGAAGGGACAGGTGACAGGATGGACAGGCTGACCTGGACCTGCAGTAGCTGGTGTTTGCAGCTTGGATGGCCGATGTTTCTCTGGTCTGTGGGTTCCCCTTGGATCCCTGGGCTGTAGGCTGTCAGTGGAGCCTGGCCCCTTGTGCTCCCACTCGTCAGCAGCTCCCACCCCGGCAGCCAGGGCCTTCCCCCGAGACCCCAAATCAGGTCCCCACTCCTCCTCCGCTTCCCCCATCGCAGTGCCTCCCACCTATTTATTCCCCATGAAGGTGCAATTAGACAGTAAGTGGGTGACTCATTCTCTCTGGAGAGTCCCGTCATTCAGACATGCCTCGGCCTTGGTAGGCATTTGGGATGCTAAGGTTTACCAGCCCACCTCCATTTTGCCTCAGAGGGAAAGGGATTAGATTCGAGTGATCCTGGGTTTGCATCTTGGCTCCACCATGTATTAGTCATGGGGCTGTGGGCCAGTGACTCCTCCACCCTCCCTCTCCCCGCGAGGCTCCCTCGGTTGGACTCCCCAGCCAGCCAGTGTATGTGTGTTGGGACGGGAGGATCAGGCCGGCAGCAGCTGTTAAAAAGACTAGAAGTTCTAAGTTTCTCTCTCGCGCCACCTTTTCTCCCATATCTGTAGCCTTTGAGGTGATTTTTAAACTCTTAATCACTGAGAATTTGCTCTATGCCTGGCATATTGCTAAGTGCCTTTCATGTTATTAAATCCCCACAACAGTCCTATAATGTTGGTTACTTTAGCATTTCACACCCCCACCTGTTTACTGATGGGGGAGCCAGCTTTCGAGAAGGTGCAGGGTTTGCCCAGTGTGTCCAAGAAGCCAAAGGATTTCAACCAGCGACTCACTGCCTCTCTGCTTACTTCTGTGACAGCAGCCTCCCAGACGGCTGCCCCTGCCCTGCTGTGGGGGGCGGTCCAGGGCTTCGAAGGCCCAGGGTAGGAGTTCCCTGATCTGAGGGGCCCACTCTGCTTTCATCTGTCCTAATGAAGCCGGTAGACAAGCTGAATCTGTGATCTCATACCTGCTCATCTGAGGCAGAGAAGTCACACACACCAGGCAGTGTGATAAAGCGCAGAGCTGAGAGGCCTCGAGCCAGAAAACAGGGGGAAAACACCCACCATGTTCCTTCCTTGAGTAATGAGCGCTTTCCAGCCTTGGGCCCAGCACACCTCGGGTTGGCATGGGGACAGAAGGGGATGGTTGGCCCAACCGCCCCCCCGCCCCCGCCCAATCCTGCCCCCAGTCCATGCTCCCTGCAGCAGGCTGAGTGAAACCACATCTGCTCACTCTCTGATTGCATGGAGGAGACGGCCCCCTGCCCCCCACCCCGGGTGATGCTGGGTCTTTCATACCCGTCTAAACTGGCTAATCTGTTACTCTGGAGGCAGCGGGCCCCAAGCTCAGAGGTGGGCAGGCCTCTCACCATTGTACTCTAAAGTCTCCTCTCAAAGTAAATGTATTTAAATTAAAAAAATGAATCGACTGAAAGAAAATAAGTACAAGGTGTGCGCCATAAAAATGGTGATGCTTGAAGACTGAGAGCTTTTCTCCAAGTTCTGTGACCTGCTCCCAGATTCACGGATGAGCCTTTTCTCACATACGTCAGTTTGGAGTTTTTCCATGTTGCTGGGTCTCTGCATTATTCATTCACTCAGCTGATATCCATTGAGCTGAACACTTGCCACTGCCGTTGAGGGTCTTCCGATCTGGTCTCCTGACCTCGGTGCCGCCTACAAACTTTTCCTTGCCGTGAGAGTTGTGGCCAGGACTCGCAATAATGAACAGAAAACCCCCTGCACATAGTAGATGCTCAGTAAACGGAAGTAAAGCCTTTGAGCCCAGGACATCTGGCTCTGGTGTGGGCAGTCCTGTCTTACACCCCCGCCCTTTACAATAAAAGCTTCCACTTTCTGAGCTGTGTGCAGGAGTTTTCTCTTCATTGCTAACCCTGGCAACAATTGATCTGCTGTTGATGGACTTTCGGTAGCTTTCAAGCCTGGAGATGTTGGAGTGGCACAGTTAGGATGTGTGTACATTGGTCTTCATACACAGGTGCAGGATAAATTCATAGAAGAGTAATTGCTGAGTCAAAGGGTGTCTTAAACCTTGTGGTGGAGGGCCAGGCCCAGGCTGGACAGTAAATGCCACGGGACTCTGGGAATAAGCAGATGTGTGAAGGCAGAACCGGTACGCCGGCCTCAGATGGCAGGTTGTGCCACGCACTCACTGGGCTCCTGAGCCAACACTTAAAGCAGCTTGACTCCATCTGTTGGCGCTGGGGGAGAAAGTGGGGACCACATTTGTGATTCATCACGCTGGCCTGGGGAAGCCCTCCCAGACCTGGAAGTTCGCTTTCACCTGCACCCAGCTCCTCTTATGTCTGTGTAGCTCTGTAGGTCTCAAACCTGAACCCCAGAATTGCCTAGAGAACCTGTTGAAGATTTCCGGGCCACACCCTGAGAGATTCTGAGTCAGGGGGTCTGGGTGGGCCCAGCCATGGGTGTTTTTGTCTGCCAAGAAGTGGCGGCATGAGAAGAGGTTGGAAAGGAAGGGAGGGGCGGGCAATGGAGGAGGGGCGCAGGGCCCACAGCTGCGATGTTGGTCTCTAACCACCTTCCCATCCCCAGGTTACAACCATCCTGCGCTCATGAAGCTCGTGCAACAGCCTCAGAATGCGGTGAGTCCCGGGGTAGACGGTAAAGACCAGCGTGTTCACGGCAGTTCAGAGGACCACTGGGGCACCTTGGGAAACAGTGCATCCATTCATTCACTCCATAAGTGTCTACTGAGCACACACTATGCGCGAGGCGCTTGGAGTACCATGGTGAGCAGAAACCCAGCACCCCGCTCCCATGGTGGCAGTCAATTAACTTAATTCTCGACACGTAAGTAGAGAATTACAACCATAGTAAGTGCTACAGAGTGAGGTAAGCAGTGCTGTGTGGGCATAAAACGATGAAATTGATCATAATGATTAACAGAAATTAAGAGCATAATATGTATAGTAACCCCCCTGATCCATAGTTTCACTTTCCACAGTTTCAGTTACCCATGATCATCCGTGGTCCAAAAATAGTAAATGCAAACGTTCCAGAAATAAACAACTCATAAGGTTTAAAAATATTTTATTATTGATTTCAGAGAGGAAGAGAGAGGGAGAGAGAGAAACATCACTGATGAGAGAGAACCATTGATGGACTGCTTCCTGCACATCCTCTACTGGGGATCAAGCCCGCAACCTGGGCATGTGCCCTTGACCAGAATCAAACCCGGGAACCTTAAGTCCACAGGCCAACACTCTATCCACTGAGCCAAACCAGCGAGGGCCATAAGTTTTGAGTTGGGCACAGTTCTGAGTAGTGTGATGAAATCTCATGCTGGGCTATGGCTCATCCCTTTGTCCGGCACATCCACACGGTAGAGGCTCCCTGCCCGTTCATCACTCAGTAGCCGTCTTGGTTATCAGATTGACTGTCGAGGTATTGAAGAGCGTGTGTTCAAGTCACCCTTATTTTACTTGATAATGCCACATCCGCATAGCTTTTATTACAGCATGTTGTTAAAATGGTTCTATTTTATTATTAGTTATCGTTGGCAATCTCTCACTGTGCCTAATTTACAAATTAAACTTTATCATAGGTTGTATGTAAATGGAAAACATGCATGGGGTTTGGTACTGTCTGCAGTCTCAGGCATCACTGGGTGTCTGGGAACGTACCCCCCCACCCCCAGATGAGAAGGATTTAAAGCAACACCCATTGGCTGTCACATCGATTTTATGGATCAGGAGCCGGGCAGGCTCAGCTGAGCGCTTGGCTGAGGGGCTTGGAAAATGGACATCCGTGCTTAGCTGGGGAGACTACTGTGTGCTCATCTGGTTGTTAGCATAATCCCTTTCATTCACGCGGTTCCCACGTGATCCCGCCATCTTCATGCCAGCAGCCCAGGCCAATCCTGTGCTCGGTCTTCCATCACCCTTTCTGCTCTTAGCACAGGGCACGTGTGGTTGCACTGGGCCCACTCGGAAAAGCCAGAATAATATCCCTATCTGAACCAATTAGGAACCTTAATTACATCTGCCAAGTCCCTTTGGCCCTATAACTTACTCACAGTCCCAGGATTGAGGGGGTGGCATCTTCTTGGGGGCCATACTGTGTCTGCAACACATCTTTACAACATGGTATGTCAGGTATGACATCCGCTATGGTAATACCCTATAGCTGCCCGTGCTCTCTACACCACAGGGTAGGATGTTTATCGCCCCAATTGAGAATTTGTGAATAACAAATGGTCCCCACAACATGCCCCAGCTGTTACTATTCCCCAGCCCACTCCCCTTATTCTAACAGCATAGGGGCGCTCCTTCCATTCTTTCTTGGCACGTGAATGGCATCACAGTGTGCGTCTCATCACGTCTGGCTAATTCACTCACAACCCGTCTGCGCGATTCATCTTGTGCAGAGCCACAGACCACCTAATCCCGCAGCTGCGCAGCCGTCCAGGGTGTGAGTGCGCGGCAGGTATGCATCCACCCCTGCTGGTGGGCATCGGGTCGTTCCTACAGCGGCCGCTGCCGTGAGCACAGAGTGCCTGACTTCCGTGAACAGTCATGGTCTCCAGGGGGTACACGGCTAGGAGTGGAGCTGCGGGCCGTCGTGGTGAGCAGACAGTGGTCCAAACTGTCTGTTTCCACTAACCACCAGCAGCGTGTGTGAGTGGTGGCCACTCCACATCCT
>NW_005871120.1:160814-177243 GCF_000147115.1 Myotis lucifugus | reverse complement strand
GACATTTCCCCCTTCCGATTAGTTGACAAGTTCAGGGGCCGCAATAGAGGACTCCTGGGGGGTGTCTCCGGCATGCAGGCTCCACGGGGGTGTTTACACTCAGAGCCCGACTTTGTTTTGAAACGTTTGCAGATCCCAGATGCCTCAGCAGTTGGTGCTGGAAAAAAATGTGTCAACAAACATGTCACACACATTTGCAGAGTCAGCTGCCTGGGGAGGCAGAATTGTCCCCGACAGCACGTGACTTCCCCCAGGGATTCCAATTTGGGGGATGCCCTGCCCCGACCTGTCCCTGCCAGGAACCTGGATGCCACACTTTACCCCCTCACCTCTCACCTCTCACCTCTCACCTCTCAGCCAGTCAGAGCCAGTCGCAGCTCAGCATCTTCCATTTGATTTTTCCCAGCAACCCCCTCTCCAACTATTCTTCCCGCCACATCCATTTTCATCTCCTCCAGACCCGTGGTCGGCAAACTTTGGCTCGTGAGCCACATGCGGCTCTTTGGCCCCTTGAGTGTGGCTCTTCCTAAGCCTTAGGAGTACCCTAATTAAGTTAATAACAATGTACCTACCTATATAGTTTAAGTTTAAAAAATGTGGCTCTCAAAAGAAATTTCAATCATTGTACTATTGATATGTGGCTCTGTTGACTAATGAGTTTGCCGACCACTGCTCCAGACGATCTCCAACTGCGCTGCGCATGGAACCCGTTTCAGGTACCCGCTGCCTCCAGGGCACGTCCCAAACTCCCCCACTTTAAGTACAAAGCTCCTCATGGTCTGCCTCCTGCTTCTTCAGCTTTATTTCTTGACATTTGTTTATTGGCCAGCTCTTGATTGAACACCTACTGTGTGCTGGTCACTGTGCTGGGATTGGATGGTGAGATCACAGTCTAGGTCACAGCCTGGATCACAGTGCTGACCTTGCTCTGCAGAGGACTGGGCTGGGCAGGGTGGCTGGCACAGTCTTGGAGAAACGGCAGCTGACTGGCAGAGCTCAGCGGGCACACCCCCACATCAGGCTGGGGACCATTGGCTGACATCTGGGGTCTTCCAGATTCTCAGCTGGAGATGTGTTCAGGCGGTGGCTGTGGTATTTGACTTATCCTGGGCAGGTTCCCGCCAAGTCATTGAAATCCTGAGAAAGGGCTGAAGACCCTTTGCACCCCAATCACATCACCCTGAGGCCCCCACATCATCGCTTCCGGTGGCTGGGAAACATGAAGCCGTGTCCCCTGGATCCATGTCTGGGTCCGGTTACTCTGTCTTACGTTGCCCAGGCCACCTCTTTGCCATGCCCACAAGTCATGCAATGATTATTGGGCACCACACGTGCACCTTCCCACTGAACGAATGCTGAGCACAGTCTGACATGGGGCAGCTGGGATGGAGATGGGGCAGTTGACCTGGTCAGGGAAGAGGCGTGCCATCCCTCTGACCTCCAGGCCTTCCCACCTGTGTGACTGCCCTTCAAGACCGAGCTCCCCCTCTGTGTGCTGCGGCGTCCCACTGGCTCCTCACAAGCACCCGGGTGGGGGCGGGGGTCCCTCTTCTGGCATCCGAAGGCCCTGAAGCCCAGAGAGGTTGAGTAGCCTGCCTGATGCATCTGAGCCGCTGAAACCAAAGCCCATTCTCTGCACACTGTGCGTTAGAGCTGCTGAGTCTGAGGGCAAGTGTTCCAGAAACCTGTCCTCATTTGATTCGGCTTCCCAATGTCCCAGATCTCCTCTGTTCTCACTGTCACGCTTTGTCAAACAGGAACATCACCCACACATCTTCCCTGGGCCCAGATAGGCAGTCAAGCTGCCAGCCAGCCCGCCGTCCCGTGTGAGCCGCGCCACCCCCGCCAGGGATGGTGGTTCACCTTGACCCTCAGCTCGTGATGGGCCAGCCAAGGTCCCCGGTTGTACCAGGCAGACTCATGTCCATCCTTAACATTATCAGGCAGGGCTGCCTGCGGTGTCTGGCAGAGGATGGAATCTGGGGTCAGCAAACCTGGCTTTGAGTTGTGGTTCTGCCCTTTCCTGTCTGTGTGACTTGGGTCAAGTGGCTTGACCTCTCTGGTCCTCAGTTTCCCCAACTCTCCAGTGAGAAGGGTTAACTTCCCCCACCTCTTATCCTAGTCTGGAGCGTAAACCTGCCACAATGTCTGTCGATCGGAGCCAATTTCCAAACAGCCAGGAAGCTGAATTCTGGGCACCCCCCGCCCTCCTTGGGTTTCCTCCTATGCAGTGATGCCGCCATTTGGATTTGCATGGAGTAAATTACACCAACCGTGTCCAAGAGAGAGGTACCCGAGAAGTCCCCAGATCCCAGGCTCACCCCATCCTCCCTCTTTTTTCAATTGAATCTTGTTATTTTAGACTAATTTCTGATTTACAGACAAGTTGTAAAGACAGTTCCCATCTACCTTTCACCCAGCTCCCCCCAATGTTGACACCTTACCTCTCCACGGTACCCTTGTCAAACTAAGAACTTAGCCTTGGTGCATTACATACGACAGACTTCCTTCCGATTTCCCCAGTTCTCCCACTACTGTCTGCTCTTGTTCCGGGGTCCAGTCCAGGTGCCCCATTGCACTCAGTACCATCCCTTTTTACAACCCAACCCCGATTCCTGGGGGTCTCACTGTCTACCCACGTGCAGACCCCACCCAGACTGTGCCCAGTCCTGCCAGGGGACTGGCTGGGCCTCGAAGGGGATGGTTCTGCCCTCATTCCATCTGCATTTCCACCCGTGTCTCTTCTACAATGGTGGACACATGTCCTTATGCATTTGTCACAACCCATAAAATGTACGAGACCAAGAGTGAACCCTGATGTAAAACTGTCACCTTTTAAACACCGTTTTACTGGCCACGGAACGTCACCCCGAATTAAAGTGGCTTAGCTCACATAACCTCCTGTTGGCATTTAGAAAGTCTCTCCTTTGTGTTGTTATAAATAATTAAGTGGGTAGCCTTCGTCCATGTTTGAAATTGTATGTTCAGAGGAGGCCTGGAAAGGAGGAGGCCGGGTCAGAGTATAAAATAGCGTAAGGCTCTCAACGCACACTAACGCCTCTTGGGGTTGAAACTTCTGCCCTGACCGGTGCCCTGCCAGAACTGGGCATTATCTTTCTCTCCACTTTAGGAAAGCATTTGAGGCCAGGCTGGTGGGGAGATTTGGGAGCGCTGGCCCTGTGTGTGTCTCTAACGCTGGCGCGTGGACACCAGCAACCACGCGCGTGTCTGGAGCCAGCCAGGCGGGGGCTGCTCTTGTTCAAGAGTGAGGCCGCATGAGTGTGGGACTGTCCCTCGGCCAGCGATTGTTTTAAGAAAATGTCGGCCAGCATTTTAACGTGGGGCGATTTCCCACTAAAATCTGCGTTTCCCTTTCCTTTTGAAATGTGGAGGCTCTGGTCGCCTTGGCCTGCGTCCCTGCTCTGCAGTCCCAGGGCTGGGCCGACCCACCCTCGGACAAACAAGCTCTTAGTAACCGCCCTGCCTCCTCCTCGCCCCACGATCAAAAGCGAGTCTGTTTAGCATCAGGCTTGCGCTGTTGATTTCCTTGCAGAGAGAAATACTTCTCTCAACCCACATCTATCAAAATTAGGGGGGAGAGGAGTCAACAAAGAGAGGCTAGGTCATTTTCTAACACTGCCTTTCTCATACCCAGCCCATCCTGTTTGTTTAGCCAGCTCCCTCACAAGATTGCTCTCCTAAGCTCTGCTCCATTTAGAAGCTCTAGAGCTGCCGCTGCCCTGTGTCTTTTTTCCATGTTTATTTAATTACAGTCTAACCCATTTGCAGCCAAATCCATTCTTTGTAGTGTATAGTCATATGTGTTTTGTCAAAGGCATAGTCATACAGTCACTGTCAAAATCCAGACACATTTAGCCCTGGCCGGGTGGCTCAGTTGGTTGGAGCATCGTCCCATACCCCAAAAGGTTGTGGGTTCAATTCCCAGTCAGGGCACCTACTTAGCTTGTAGGTTTGATCCCTGGCTGGGGCAAGTACCGGAGGCAACTGATTGTTTCTCTCATTGATGTTTCTCTCTCTCTCTCTCTTTCTCCCTTCCTCTCTAAAATCAATAAAAATATATCCTCGGGTGAGGATTTTTTTTTTTAATCCAGACAATTTGCACACCGTGTTTATAGCAGCACTATTTGTAAGACCCAAAGAGTGACAGCAGCCCAGTGTCCATTAACGGATGAATGAGTACACAGAATGTGGTCTATCCATACAATGGAATATTATGCAGCCTTAAAAAGGAAGGAAATTCTATCACATGCTACAACATGAATGAACCTGGAGGACATTATGCTAAATGACACAAGCCCATCACAAAAGGGTGAATACTGTATGATTCCACTTACATGAGGTCCCCAGAGTTGCCAAATTCATAGACAGAAGTAGAACAGTGGTTGCCAAGGGCTGGGAGAGGGGGGATGGGGACTTAGTGTCATACCGATACAGAGTTTCAGTTTTGCAAGATAAAACCAGTCTGGAGATGGATGGTGGTGATGGCCACGCAACAGTGTGAATGTACTTAACACTACTGAACTGTGCACTTAGAAATGGTCAATATAGTAAATTTTATGTTATGTGGTTTCACCAGACTTTTTAAGAATCCAGACGTGGTACAATTCATCCCCCAAACATTCTCCTGAGCCTGTTTGTAGTCAGTCCCACCCATGAGCCCGTCTCTGCCCCTGTCGCTCCTCCTTTTCCAGAATGTCGTATACATGGAGCCCTGCTGTGTGTGACCCTCTGGTTCCAGCTACTGTCACTCAGCCCTGAGGCTTTGAGATTCTTCCGTGTTCTTCTGGCCCTTGCGTGTGTCAGTCTATTGTTCCTCTTTATTGCTGAGCAGTAGTCCACAGTGTGCGTAGATCACAGTTTACGTATCTTTTCCCCATGGGGAGGGGGCTTTGGTGTTGTTTCCAGATTTGGGCAGATACAAACAAAAGCCGCTATAAACATTCATGTTTATTCAGGTCTTTGTGTGGACACAGACTTTCACTTCACTTAGGCCAGTGGTTCTCAACCATCCTAATGCCGTGACCCTTTAATACAGTTCCTCATGTTGTGGTGACCCCCAATTTTATTGTTACAAATTGAACATAATTAAAGCATAGTGATTAATCACAAAAACAATATGTAATTATATATGTGTTTTTCGATGGTCTTAGGAGACCCCTGTGAAAGGGTCGCTCGACCCCCAAAGGAGTCTCGACCTACAGGTTGAGAACCGCTGACTTAGGCAAACTCCTAGGTGTGGCCCTGCTGGGTGCGTATGTATTTAACGTGATAAGAAAAGGTCAGACTGCCTCCCAAAGTGGCCGAACCCCGTTACCTTCCCACCAGCGGTGAATGAGTGTTCTAGGTGCTCCACTTCCTTGTCAGTACTTATTATTTTCCATTTCTTAATTTTTAGCCATTTTGATGGATTTTTTCATTATAAATTCATAGGAAATTGCAAAAAAAATGGTACGAATAAGTCCCATGTACCCCTTGCCCCGTTCCCCCCACAGGTAGCATCTTGTGTAATTATAGTGCTATATCACAACCAAGAAATTGGCACTTTTTAAAACCCAGAGAAATCCTAGTGGATTCTCTAAAAGTGAGGGGAGTCCAGCCGGCATGGCTCAGTGGTTGAGCATTGACCTATGAGCCAGGAGGTCACGGTTCGATTCCTGATCTCAGGGCACATTCCCGGGTTGCGGGCTTGATCCTCAGTGTGGGGTCTGCAGGAGGCAGCCAATCAATGATCCTCTCTCGTCATTGATGTTTCTGTCTCTCCCTCTCCCTTCCTCTCTGAAATCAATAATAAAAAATATATATTTACAAATAATAATAAATAAATAAATAAATAAATAAATAAATAAATAAAAGTGCGGGGAATCCATCATTCCAGCACTGACACACCGCCATCAGCCTCTGGACCCCATTCCTGTGAGCAGCGAGGTGGGGGCGCAGGGAGCTGGGTCAGGTCTGAGCATCACAGTCTGTCTCTGGGCCTTTTTGCAGAGCACGTTCGTCAACAGACCTGCCCTGGGAATCCTGCCTCCGGAGAACTTTGTGGAGAAGCTGCAGGAGTCCTTGCTCTCGGTGAGTGGTGAGTCCGTGGGGACAGCCTCCGCTGCGGGGACCCACCCCACCCGGGCCCAGGTCCTCCCGCTGCACAGGCAGCTCTGAGCTCCCGGAGGCGGTACCAGGGGAAGGAAAGGATTGGGAGCCTTGCAATCAGGATGTGGTGTTTCTATGTCAGTCTTTGTGCTGTTTCTTTCACAAAGAGTATTTTTACTTTTCCTTTCGAAGGAAAGAGGGGATACCTTGTGTGCAGAAAAAAAGGGAACTCGGGAAAAATTAATGTTTGTCCCGAGACAGGAGCTTTGCATGTTATGCAACCCTCCTCGATGTTTTGGTGTCAGTTGTTACAACAATTAAAATCATTCCGAACCTCAACTTCTCACCTGCAAAATGTGAGAAGAGGGGTGGCAGTTGCATCAGGAGGATAGACTAGGCTTCTCTTCACCCTTTTTTCCTCTCTGCCCTCCAGCCTGGGCTTCCCCACCCCCTGGAAGAGCCGGAGTCCAGTCTCCCAGGCCCACGGCTTCCAGGATAATCCCTGGTGGTGTCCCAGCCTCCCTGTGCTTCCCACAGCTCCAGCTGGGGGAGGGGAGTGGAGAAGGAGCTGAGCCCACAGCTGTTTCTCTGCCTGCAGGTGGCTCCCAAAGGGATGTCCCAGCTCATTACCATGGCCTGCGGCTCCTGCTCCAATGAAAACGCCTTCAAGACTATCTTCATGTGGTACCGGGTAAGGTCTGCGGCCCGAAGACACACACACACAAATACACACACCACACACACAGAGGCTCCCCAGCACCCAGCTGCACACTCACCCCTAGTCCTGCTGTTCATCCCAACTGGCCAGAGTATTGGACATCAGTGACCACACTCAAAATCCAGAGGAGAGGAGGCCCCTGCCTGGTGGGGCTTTCCAAACATGCCGGTGGGGAATGGCGCAGAGAGCCAAGGCTTTGGCACCAACCTTACCTAATGTAATTACATGGTTTTACCTGGAATGACATATCTCAGCAGATCTTAGTTGCTAGTGGAAGAGCGATGCACCTTGTGTGTTCATCTATTTATTTCACCACAAGGACAGTTAACAGTCTCAGACTTCAGTACATAAGGGCAATGATCATATTGCACATACTCAGAGTCTGGGGCTTTGACTGGAAATAAAATAACAAACATTCATCCAAGGGTCATAAGGTTTGCAAACCAGAAACACTACTAGGTCATTCTGAGTGCTCCGAGGAAGGAAGAAGTCTGGGAGCTTTATAGGACAAAGTACCTCCTTGAGAAGAATCAGTTCTGTATTCCAGCCCCTAGGTTGGTCCAGGGTCGTAACTGTCAGATGTCTGGCAGTCTAGACAATGTAACATTTTCTTCTTGAGGTCATTCCGAAGGTTTGATGTACGTCCAGGCGATGATGCACAACAAACACACTGATGTACATCCAGGTATTGGCGAGGGACTGCAGGGTTCAAAAGTTTAAGTTCCCACTCTATTCCTCAGTCAACACATAAGATCAGCTCTTGAGCGAGCACTCGGGTTGTCTGGCTAACTGTGGGCGAGTGGAAAGTGGAAGCCCCTCCTCCCCAGAGCATCTCTGAGATTTCGTTCTGTTCTGTTTCATCAGAACAAGGAAAGGGGTCGAACGGGTTTTTCCAAAGAGGAGCTGGAGACGTGCATGGTCAACCAGGTAAGTGGAGTGGGCCCCTTCTCCTCCAGGAGGGAGCCGCCACAGCCCCCTCAGGGAGACGCTAGTCAGTGGACCTTGTCCTCAGTCAGCACAGGCTGCCATGACAAATGCCATCAACAGGCTTCCATGACAAATGCGCTCACAGCTACAGGGTTGAAGTCCAAGATCAAGGTGCCAGCAGACTTGGTGCCCCCAGGCAGGCTCTCTTCCTGGCTTGCAGGCAGCTGCCTGCTCACTGTGTCCCCCCATGTCAGGGAGAGAGTCAGCGAGCTCTCTTATGCCTCATTTTATAAAGACACTAATCCCATCATAGGGCCCCCTCAAGACCTCATCCAACCCTAATACCTCCCCAAGGCCCCATGTTCAAATACCATCACATTGAGGTTAGGGCTTCGACATATGAGTTTGGGGGATAAACATCCAGTCCATAACAAGGGGTCCCCAAGGATTGTGCCTCCCTAGTCCATTCCCTTGGTATCGAGGGGAAAGGAGCTCTCCCTGACCCAGAACGATAGTTTCCCAGGACAACTGCCAGAGCTTAACCCATCTGAGGAGGCTTGATGCATTCTCTAGGGCAGTGGTCGGCAAACTGTGGCTCGCGAGCCACATGCGGCTCTTTGGCCCCTTGAGTGTGGCTCTTCCACAAAATACCGACTTCTGCGCATGGGCCACGAAGTTTCAATCGCACTGTACGTGCACGCCTGCACGTGGTATTTTGTGGTATTTTGTGGTCTTTTGGTTGTAACGATAACCAAAAAGACTGGAAGCCCCTATATACCCGGCAATGGGGGGAAGGGGTTAAGTGTAGGGGTTTCCAAAGTCACCAAAGAGGCCAATGTTGGGCACAGTGGTGGCGGGGACCACAGGAAAACCAAGTAGGAAGGTCCAAGCTCTCAGCCAGCCTCAATCAGAGCACGCCTGTCCTTCCCCCTTTCACTTATGGGGTCCCATTATGATTTAGGCAGAAATGTCTGCTGATTAAAAAAGAATCAAGGGCCACTGAACTCAGTTACGCACCGCGTACATCTACAATATCCTGCAGCAAAAATCGTTAGAAAGGGCTTCTCTTTGCTTGGAAACACCCGTGGTATAATTTAGTGAAAACAGTGGAATATAAATTGTATGGACACTAAATAAATATACAGGAAATTACTACAAGATATCCTGCTAACAGGTTTATAATGGGATGCCTGTGGCTAGTGAGATTGTTTACTTCCGTTTTTTTCTTTTGTGCCTTCTTAATTTTTTATTCCTAATCCCACCTCTTGCTAGCAATAGATCCATACCATTCTCCATATTCATACAAACCTATGTAAACTTAAGCTTTTTCTTTTTTCTCCTGGCCATTTTTTAAAATATATTTTTATTGATTTCAGTGAGGAAGAGAGAGATAGAAACATTAATGATGAGAGAGAATCATTGATTGGCTGCCTCCTGCACGTCCCACACTGGGGATCGAGCCCGCAACCTGGGCATGTGCCCTTGACTGGAATCAAACCCAGGTCTCTTCAGCCCACAAGCCAACGCTCTATCCACTGAGCCAAATCAGCTAGAACTCTCCTGGCCATTTTTTTAAAGAAGTGGATTGTGGCCTGTCTCTTTCTCATTTGATATCTGTGAGCATCCTAGTCCACCAATATTTTTGCATCTTATTCCTCCTGTTTAATCTGCAGCCAAAAAATGTGTGAAGATGTGTATATATTATATTTATACAAAGGAACAAGAAAAATGTTTCCTTACCAAAGGGAAATGACAAGACAGTATACTGTAGTTTGTAGGAGGAAGTCTTAGAGCTTTTTCCTGGGGTCTCAGGTACAGCCAAAGAACATGCTGTATCAAATTCCCAGAGACGAGGGGCCCCCATGGTTGCCTCTGCAGCATCCTCCGTAGTTCTACCTGAGTCAGCTAGAAACAGGTGTGATTCCTGGCCAGGTGGAGGGTCAGGAAAATGCAGCTGTGCCATCCACTGGGGGCGGGGGGGGGGGAGTTCAGATGTCCCTCCTGAACACAGGGGCAGCCGCCCTGGGGAGATGGAAAGGCGGGGGTCCTCCCTGCCCAGCCTCCCGCTCTGGCATGCATTCCCTGTGAGGTGCCCCGCTCAGCCTCATGTGGGAGGCACCTGCCCGCACCTGGCCCACCTGGTTGCTGTGGAAGCCAGAGCAGGCTGGAGCGGGGAGAGAGCCTGTAGAAGCTGGAAGAGCCTGCAGACAGGGGTTGAAAACTCAGAAGCCCCAAGCAGCCCGGCAGGTAGTGGCAGGTGATGTAAAAGAGAAAGGCGGGCAGTGGGCCCTGGAGCAGTGCGCTCGCCCAGATGTTAGACTTGGGCTACAAAATGGGCCCAAATGGTGCAGAACTTAAGAGAAGACAGTTCAGATATATATGTGAAATCTCTTGATTAAAATTCTTTGCCATGTGGGCAAAACATCTGTTCCTTGGCTAGAGAAGTGGGGGTCCAGTTTGTGAGTTTGGCTTGAGGAGGGTCACCCAGTTCTCCTGATAGACTTTGGTGCTCCCCCGCGCTCTCAGGAGCAACCACAGAGCCCCCCACTTCTCACGACCGTGACTGATGACTGCTACTTCTTGTTTCTAGGCCCCTGGCTGCCCTGACTACAGTATCCTCTCCTTCATGGGCGCGTTCCACGGGAGGACCATGGGTAAGGAGGTTCCCCTGGGATCCCCAGTGGCAGTTAGAGTAATAATAGCAGAAATTATATCAACAGCTGCCTTTGATCTTGCATGGGCCGTTTTCCCACCTTGTCTCACTGATGCACACTGCTCTGCAGAGGGGGAATTTTTATTGCCACTTTGCAGGTGGGGAAATCGAGGCGCAGCAAGAAGAGAAACATTCAAGGCCATCCCGCAGCAGAGCCAGTATTTGAACCTTTGTCTCTCTGCCTTCAAAGCCTGTGCTTAATCTGTGATGAATGAGAAAGCAACACACACACACACATACACACGCACAAACATGCACACGCACACACAAACACACACGCGGTTCATGGGTTCTGCTTCGGCTTCAGGCTGTTACGGGAATTGGGGTTCTGCAGGCAACAGGCCTCCTGGGCATTTGCGGTCTTGACTTGAAATGCCCATCTGCTTTTTGAAGACTGTTCACTGTGCTCCCCCAAACCAACCACTCTCTCCTGTTTTGTGGGGGGGGCAGGTTGCTTAGCGACCACACATTCCAAAGCTATTCACAAGATCGACATCCCTTCCTTCGACTGGCCCATCGCACCGTTCCCACGGCTGAAGTACCCTCTGGAGGAGTTTGTGAAGGAGAACCAGCAAGAAGAGGCCCGCTGCCTAGAAGAGGTAACAGGGGACCTTCCAGACCCTCCCACGCCCCATCCCCGTACCCTCGCCACCCCAATACCTCACCTGGAGAAGAGGAACAACGAGCTTACCTGGGCCTGCATGGCTCTCCCTGGGAGGGACATAGGGACCGATTTTGCCACCCAGCATCCATCAACCCACTCCTGGTACCAACTTTAGCATCACTCACGTGTCTTTGGAGGCGAGTGTCAGTGACTAGACTAGAGAAAGTGAATTGATGGGCAGAACAAGGGCAGCTCGTAGGAAAGGTGGCTGCCCAGGATCCTCTGGTCCAGCGTTTGTCAGCCTTCTCCCGGATCCTGGTGCTGCTTTGGGAGCCTCGGGGGGCAGGGGGCCCCTGAGGACGTGTACCCCTGTTGCCTCCACTTCAACCAGAGGAGCTCCTTTTGATCTGTCCCACGTACTGGGGTTCCATGTAAGACACTGGAAGGATGCTGTTGCTGGGGGAAATGGCTTTCGCTCTTGAGGTTGGGATTTGAGCTCAAATAAGGCTACTCTGAGGCTGGTTTGCCTCGTAGGCACATCTTTCTTTTCAAGTACTAGTTAATGCCTACAGGCGGGAAGCGAAGTGCAAGGTGTTGGGTGTTTCGTGGTAAATAAAAGAGACAAGATAATGGAGTCCGGGCACTGTCCAACAGGAAGGTGAGGCAAGCCACAGAGGTCATTACCACTTTCTAATAATCACATTTTGTAAAAGTAAAAAGAAATGGATGAGATTAATTTCAGTAACATTTTATGGAACCCAATCCATCCAAAATAGTATCACGTCAAAATGTAACTAATACTTACACATGATTGATGAGAGATTTTCTCTTCTTGGTGTTAAATCTTTGAAATCCTGTGGGTGTTTTACACTCAGACACATCTCAGTTTGGACCAGTTAACATGGCTCATGCCAGCAGCCACGTGTGGCTCGTGGCCATCTTCCTAGAGAGTGCGGGGTAGTAGAAGCCCCAGCTCCAAACAAATGAGAAAGTAACCCCGTGATGACAACTTGCAGACGGTTCTCTGAAAGCAGAGAGAAGCATCTCAGAGCTCCCCGGGGACTGGTGGAGACCCAGCCTAAGTCACGTCCTCCAAGCGGAGGCTTTCCTTAGCGCTGCCTCAGAGAACGCTTGTCCTTGTTATTCTAGCCAGGTGTACGGGTTAGTGCTTTTTAGTTATGTGTAGTTATTAAGTTATGAGTAAAGTACCACAATCACTACTCTTTATTACCTATAAGGTGATGCCCATATTAGAACAAGAATGTAAGAAATACAACCACTTAGAGACAATCAGGGGCTTTCCATACAACCCTGTCACTGTTAACAGATTTTTTAAAAAATCAATTTCAACTTTATTAACATAATTTACATACCATAAAATGCACTCATTTAAATGCCTAGTTCAGCCCTAGCCGATTTTGCTCAGTGGATAGAGCGTCAGCCTGCAGACTGAAGGGTCCCAGGTTCAATTCCAGTCAAGGGCACGTACCTCAGTTGCAGGCTCAATCCTCCCGGCCTGGGCCCCAGTCAGGGTACATGTGGGAAGCAACCAATTGATGTGTTTCTCTCACAGCGATGTTTCTTTCTGTCTTTCCCTCTCTCTTCCACTCTCCCTAAAAGTCAATGGAAAAATATATCCTGGAGTGAGAATTAACAACAAAATAATAATAATAATAATAATAATAATTGCCTAGTTCAATATGTTTTGGCAAATAAATGTACTCAAGTAACCGTTGTTCCAATCAATGGCACCTTATCACCTGGGAAATGTCTTTGGATCAGTCTGAGGAGTCGATGCAGGACCCCCATCCCCACCCCTACCCCTCTCTGTGCAACCACTGCTTGGATTTCTATCCCTGTAGATGAGTTTGGCCTCAGCTTTTTTTTTTTTAATGTTTTTCTTGATTTTTAGAAAGAGAGGAAGAGAGAGGGATGAAGAGATAGAAACATTGATGAGAGAGAAACATCATTGATCAGCTGCCTCCTGCATGCCTCCCACTGAGGATCAAGCCCGCAACCCGGCATGTGCCCTGACTGGGAATCGAACTGGTAACCTCTTGGTTCCTGGGTCAACACTCAATTGCTGAGCCACACCAGCCGGGCCTCAGCTTTTTAAACAAGTTTTCATCCCAGGTTCTGCAGAGAAGGGGCTCTCCTACCAATAATAATAATATAACAGCAACAACAATAGATTCTGTCAGCATGCCCATTGCTCAGATCGGGAAGTGAGGCTTCAGAAAGTTAAATAATTTGCTCCAGGTTAGCAGCCTGTATTCCGCAGGGGCTGGCCCAGTCCTCAGTAGGACACATCCCCTCCACATGTGTGGCTCTGAGTGGGTATCGCCGTCTTCACCGGAAGTGCACACAAAAGCATTTTCAACATAACTTCCAGGGGGAGGCATGGGACCCCCACATGCCCATCTGTGGGTGCTGTCAGGAGCCCCCACGAGCCACTGTCCCTTCCCACTGTGGCATCCAGGTGGAGGATCTGATCGTGAAATATCGGAAAAAGAAGAGGACGGTGGCCGGGATCATCGTGGAGCCCATCCAGTCCGAGGGTGGAGACAACCACGCGTCCGACGACTTCTTCCGGAAGCTGAGAGACATCTCCAGGAAGGTCAGTGCACGGGCCCAGGTTGGACAGGGCCACGGGCCATTTCCAGCCGGTTTCCCAGAGCAAAGAGTAGCTTTGGGGCCTTGTAAACGACCAGGTGTTCAGAGGCTGCCTGTTGGCCGCACCGTAGAGAATCTGAGGGCAGGGAAAGGTCAGGGAATTCTTCCCTGAAATCGTTTTGCAAAGCCAGCGTCCATCCAGCCTGCCCTCTTAGTCAGAGGCTTTCTCATCAACAGATTCCAGGAAAGGCCGCAGCCTCCACCCTTTTCTTCCTAGAGACCCCACCTCACCCTTCAGCCCAGTGTGGCCCACATTCAACAGAGGCGACATGAACAGACTTTGTGTGAATACCGTGTTTATTTTAATGCCCTGGATGGACAAACGGCACATCCAACCAGCAAGTTCACAGATGAAGGTTAAATGCCAAGGCTCGATTTAAACACAAACACTAAGTAAATCACAGTCCTGGTGATGACAGCTGTTAGGGAAACAGGGCTGGCCTTGCTGCTGGGCCACGTCTCCTCCTGAGAGGGTCGGCTTGCTCAGGGACTGCAGCCAGGTGCGATGCTGCCGCGCTTTGGTTCAGGGGGAATTCCATGTTCTGGTTGGTTCCAGCTCGGCAGCAGCAGGAACCCTGCAGACACAGCTCTGCTGGAACTGCCCACTTAAGCTCTTGTTTAGTTTTTCCAAGAACATGGCCATGGCTTGCAGTTCAGAACGCAAGGCCTCTCTGGCTGGATGAGGGGGTCGGAGGTTGGTCGATTGTGGGGGGTGTTTATTTCCCCCTCCTCTCTCTCCAGCATGGCTGTGCCTTCTTGGTGGATGAGGTCCAGACAGGAGGGGGCTGCACCGGCAAGTTCTGGGCCCACGAGCACTGGGGCTTGGATGACCCTGCAGACGTGATGACCTTCAGCAAGAAGATGATGACCGGGGGCTTCTTCCACAGGGAGGAGCTCAGGCCCAATGCTGTGAGTGCCTGCACACACACCCCCACCACCACCACCCGCCCTCCCCCCCACCCCACCCCACCCCCACCTCCCGCTCCTTCCAGGGCAGGGGAGAGAAGCAGCATTGCTTTCTCAGGGCTGCTCCTCTCTCACAAACCAGGAACGGAGCGGACACTGACTGTGCCACAGAAGCTTTCTAAGGCCCAATTCTTACTGATTTAATTCGCCAGTGATTATGATCACCCCTGCTCTCTCCGCTGGGCCTGGCTGCCTATCAGTCCACTGTCAGTGTTCTAAATGTTCTGTGTTAATGATTGCTGTGAACTGAGCATTCACTCTGTGCCTGACCCAGTTCTAAGCACCCTTCATGTACTTTTAGTCCTTACAACAATCTAACCAAGTGGGTGTTATTTTTCCCTCCCATGTTACTAATGAGGAATCGGGCACGGGTGGGTTAAGTAAGTTGTCCAAGGTCACACAGCCCATTAAGGGATAAAGTCAGGATTCAGACCCAGAGCCCTGCTCTTAACTACCACACTGTACTACCACGTGTAAATATGGATTCTCATACACACACACACACACACACACACACACAGTTATCAGGACCTTAGGATCCTTCCTTCCACCACTCCTGCATCGAGGATGCCTCATGCTCCAAAATGGCTCTGAAGCTCCAGCCATCACATCCCAATTCAACGCAGTAGAGAGGAGAAAGGAAGGAAGCACACAGTGTCCCTCTCTTTATCTTTAGTGGCCTTCCCAGAACTCCCACAACACCTCTCTCCAACACTGTGACTCAGATCTGGTCACATGGCCACTCCTAACTGCAGGAGAGGCTGAGAAGCATGTTTTATATTGGCTGCGCTGACACCCTGAATAATTCATGGGGGAATAAACTGGGTGGTCTTTGAGGGCCAGACTGCCACCAATCCACTCTTGAGTCCACTACCTATGAGCTATATCTTTTCTGGACAAATCACTTAACCTCTCAGAACCTCAGCTTCCTCCTCTATAAAATGAAGATTATGTTAGGGGCCAACTATCTTGATTTCCCCAGGATGGAGGGATTTCCCTGCACGCAGAGGACTTGGCCTCCCTGATTAGTTACACTAATAGTCATACCTCCCCACTGGGTGGTTGTTGTGGAAAGAATTCAATGAGACAATATGTGTTATCCTCCCCGGCCCTTAGTGGGTGCTCGCTGGGTTAGTTTCTCTCTTCTTACATGGGGACAAGGTGTCCAGGGGAAGTGGGCCCTGAAGGCTGTGCCCATGTGTGAACCTTTCCAACCCCCTGCCTCGTTCCAGCCGTACCGGATCTTTAACACCTGGCTGGGGGACCCGTGCAAGAACCTGCTGCTGGCCGAGGTCATCAATGTCATCAAGCGGGAGGACCTGCTGAAAAACGCCACCCATGCCGGGAAGGCCCTGCTCATGGGGCTGCTGGACCTCCAGGTACCACCCAGCGCGGCCCCACCCCAGCTCTCCCAGGACCCCACAGGCTCCCCACGCCCCAGGGCAGTGTCTGAGCCCTTCCTCATGGCATTCCACCCAATCCTCGGCAGGTGCAGAGGCAGGAGCTCCAGACACCACCCCGGTGCCAGGCAGGGTGCCAGATTTAGCCAATTACACGGAACGCCAGTTTCATTTGAAAAACGGAACTTTTTTTTAGCATAAAAGTATACCCTATGCAACATTTAGGACATACTTACAACATAAAAGTTGTAAGTTGTTTATCTGAAATTCAAATGTAACGGGGCATCCTGTATTTTACCTGGCAACCCTAACTCAGAACA
>NW_005871120.1:157770-159508 GCF_000147115.1 Myotis lucifugus | reverse complement strand
GGGGGGGGGGGGGGAGGGTCACAAAGTGGTGTCCAAATGATCCCGCCTCCACACTCTGATGGGAGAGGAGAGTGTTGAAATCGCTGGCTTCCCGCCAGTCAGCAGTGCGGGGTGAATAGAGCTGGTGCTGGAGCAACTTCTGTGCCTCGTTTCCTCACCTGTGGGGACCAGAAGGGTCCTGCACCCATGGAGTGGGGATTCAGGATCGTGCGTGTAAGCGCCGAGCAGAGATCCCCGCACATGTACGGGGCCTTCGTTATCCCCGGAATATGACTTTCTTTCCAATTCCTGCGAAGGGGCTGTAACAAAACGGCACTTGTCCCCCATCTCTATCCCCGGTACCTGAAATTATGTTGGGTTATCCAAGGCCCGTTTGCTGCCCTTCACATGAACGATGGATGGTAGGAGGAACCCCACTTCTCATAAGGAGTAAGATTCTTTTTTCTGGGTGATCGTACTCGCTTCCTGGGGCTGTGTGAACAAATTACCACAAACTGGTGGCTTCAAACTAGACTTTGTTTTCATCCTCTGGAAGCCAGAAGCCTGAAGTCGGGATACAGGCAGCACGGATTCCTGGAGGCGCTGAGGGAGATCCCATCCCAGGCCTCGGCGTGCATCTCATGGTTGCGGCAATCCGTGGTGTTCCTGGCTGGCAGCTGCATCCCTCTCACCTCTCTTCTGTTCTCACGTGGCGTTCTCTCCTCTCTGTGTGACCAAACGTCCCTCGTCTGATAAAGATGCCAATCATTGGATGTCGGGCCCACTCTAATCCAGTGGGACCTCACCTTAACCTCATTACATCAGCAAAGACCCTGTTTTCAAACAAGGTCACATTCCCAAGTTCTTTAGTCAACATAAATTTGGGGAGGAGCCACTATTCACCCCATTACAACTCCCAGCCTCAAAGCCTTGAGTGAGGGTGAGCTCTTTTGCTTAGAAGAATCAGTCACCACTTTTCTAGAAGAATTTCTAATAAAGATGGCTGGTATCCAAGTGCCAGGCTTTAAACCTCATCTCACTAAATTCTTACCACGGCACCTTGGGGTCAATAGCAGTCATGCCCGTCAGTTTACAGAAGAGGACACTGAGGCTCCGGCCACATGAATGACGTGGCCAAGGCTGAACGGTGAGAAAGGGTCAAGCTGGGATTTGAACCCAGAACTGGATGTCTCCGGAGCCAGAGTTCCGAACCCCACAGTGGCCCTGCCAGTCCACGCAGAGGCCCAAAGGCTGGACCCTGGAGGAGGGGCATTTGAGGAACCACAGCCACTGAACCGGCTGGCACACAAGTAACAGGCATTAATGCCAGCCTTGTTTCCCCCACTGCAGGCCCGGTACCCCCAGTTCATCAGCAGAGTGAGAGGACGAGGCACCTTCTGCTCCTTCGATGCTCCAGATGAACCCACACGGAATAAACTCATTTCAATAGCCAGAAGCAAAGGTAAGCAGGCCAGAGGGGAAGCCGGGCTTCGTTGGTGCCCAAGTCACCCTGGTATGGGGCAGGTGGTACACAGGACTAACAATACTCTGCATGTTATTCATTCACCAAGTATTCACTGAGAAGACCGACACCAACCCTGGAGTCATGATGATGAACATGACCATAAGGGTCCCTTCCTTCAAGGAGCTTATAGTCTAGAAAGAAGGGGTAGCATGAAAGAGACTATTTCATAAACAACCAATTGTATTTATAAATCCTAGGAAAGAGGAAAGGGGCCTAAGAGAGTGAATAGCTGGG
>NW_005871120.1:113918-156251 GCF_000147115.1 Myotis lucifugus | reverse complement strand
GAGGGAGGGAGGGAGGGAGGGAGGGAGGATGGATGGGATGGATGAAGGAAGAGAGAAAGGGAGTAAAGATGGATGAGTGCATGGACGGAAGGGTAGACGGAAGCCCGGATGGAAAGAATGGCTTGGGGGTTCCCTGTGTGTAAGCAAGCACCCTCCTGGCTCTCACAGCTGGGGACTCTGAGCCCAAGCTCCTAACCGACCTCCTGCCATTTCTTTCAGGTGTGGTGTTGGGAGGCTGTGGTGACAAATCCATCCGCTTCCGTCCCACTCTGGTCTTCAGGGATCACCACGCACACCTGTTCCTCAATATTTTCAGCGACATCTTAGCCGACTTCAAGTAAAGAAGCCATTTCCACGATGCTCTGAGAAAGCCCTGATCTCAGCAGTTGTCAAATTGATTAGTTTGCCTAATTCATGTTTTCACTTAAAGTATCCGAGGTGAATGCATAAGCTGAAGGGTGGTGTGTGGGAGGGGACGGTTTTGGTGGCTGGGGGGAGGGGAGAGGATGGAGGGACAGGTTTTGGTTTTCCTCCCTGCAGAGCCAAGGGTGCCCATCGGATTAAGCCCAGAAATTCTGCTTGAGCCCCGGACAGAGTCTTAGGAAGGGCCGTGAGGGTCCTGGCCATGTATTTGCCCACCCTTGACCCCAACAACGTCTTTGAAGCCAGTCAGGGGATGCTCCAGGGACTGGTGGCTGGGACTCCTGGGTTCCGGTCCCTCTCAAGTGCCATATTCTGTGATCAAGGACGCTGCTCCCTCACCCTGTGCAACAAACATGCTTGCCCCTCACCCAACCCCTGGAGCCCTGAGCGAGGCTGGCACACTTCAGTGGAGGACAGGACAGTCATGTGAAGGCAGGATTGTAGGGACATGAGGACTGAGCCAGGGGGGTGGGGAGGGGCCTTCCGGCCTCTGCAGCTTTGGGCCACTCCTCCCAGGGCATCTGTGGATTCCTGTCCTGGGTGGGGCTTTGGCGACTCCCCGGGTGGCATCCTGGATGGTCCGTCCTTACTTGCTTCCTTCATTTCCCCAAGCTCTTCCCCCTGTTAAATGTGAACCGAGGCCCCAGGAAACAAACCTGCAGCCTGAGCAGGGGGCACCCCGGGACACCCATGAGCTGCCAGGGCAGAAGCACCAGCCAGTCTCCAGGAACCGGAGCCCAGGGCCTGGGGCAAGGCACTGCCTCCTGTCTCCCAGGCCCCGGGGGCGGCTGCCTTTTGGACCCTCACCCTGGAGGCTCTCTTGCTTTGGCTCATCCACCTTTGCTCCACTGGCAGTTGCGACACAGGCAGCCCGTTGCTCAAGTAGGTTTCTTCTCGAGGGGAGCACCATGAACCCAAGGCGCCAGAGCTCTGCACAGGGAAACAGGCTGTGGTTCAGGCGGTGTCCTTGTCCCTCCCCCTCCAAACCAGGGTTTTCCTGACACGTGTGGAGTCCCAGGCACATGGTCCTAAAGGCTTGACTGCACTGTGGCTGGGGCTCAGGGGACTCCGCTGAGGCTAGGCATTCTGGGAACTGAGCTCACCGGCGCCTATAAAGAGCACCCGGTGGTCCTAGAGCAATGAAGGGCGGTCTCGTGGGGAGAGGGAGACAGTCTGCCTTGTATCCTCTGTCCCAAAGGAAGCCACTTGTCCCCGATGGTTTGGGAAGACAGGCATAGCCAGGTTCTCCTCTCAGCACTTTGCTCTTCTAATAGCTAACCATCCGGAGACTTGGTCAGCGACTGTCTTACAGACACGACAGACCCGTGAGTTCCGGTTCACTTCGAATTCTTGCAGTTAGTGCTAATCCATTGCTTTAAAGAAGGAGTTCTGCCGTGTTTAAGGCCATTTACGCTGCCGGCTAAATGGAGATGTATGCCCACCCCCCTCTGTGAGGTTTCACTCGTTTGTATATTTGTTTATTCAATCATTCATTCATGAAACTTGCATTAAATACCTGCTCTGTCCCAGGCCCAGTTCTAACTACTAGGATTACAAATAAAGCATGGTCCCGGCCCTTAGGGGACTCACATCCCATAGTGGAAAACAGACTCTTAAACCGGTAATTAAAGCTGAGTGGCAAGTGCTGTAACAGAGGTATATAGAGGAGCATCTAGAAATTGAAGGGAGTGCCCCAGTCCGTCTAAGGGTCAGCAGAGGTTTCAAGGAGAAAGTAATGTTTGAGCAGGGTTTTGCAGAGTGAGCAGGAGTTCACCAAAAAGCAAGGCAAGGAACAGTGTTGCAGAAAGGGAACAGCATGTGCAGAGACCTACCAGTTCACAGTCCCACACCTTTCACTGGGGATCCAGATTCCACAGGCAGCAGCCCAGGATTCAAGACCTTACTGAACAAGAAAAATGCATACCAAACCACAATTCATTTTTTGGCACGAGTGTGATTTGTCCTGAGAACTTCAGCACTGGATGCAAACCTACAATAAGATTCCCGGAGTCCAGAAGGTTTTTGAGCTAAGGCACAGTCAGAAACTTGCCTCTCCTTGGTGGAGAGAGTGGCTTCAGTATTATGTTCTCTTCCTAGAGGGCATTGACAGAAAAATGAAACCACTTTATCTAGAAAGTCATTTCCAGACTTATCCACCTCTTACCAAGGGAAGTTATTCTCATAAAACTTTTTAAGCCATTTATCGAGTTCTTGTTGGCTCAGGGCCTAAAGAGTTCCGGAGACATCTGCTTTTGGGGGTGGGGAGATGGGTGGAAGGATTTCAAGGAAAAGAATTCCCGGCAGAGCCCGAGATGGTAGGAACGTGGGGGAGGTTGTGAAAACTCAGGGTGGGGGTGCAGTGGACAGGTTTCCAGGTAGGGCAGGGCCCAGGGAGAAGGACTTCTGTGGCTGAGGGGCTGGAAAGGGTCCATCTTACATCAGTGCCATAGAGTTTAGTAAGTGTCCCTAGCAAATCTCGTCACTTTTACAGAAAACAAGGTCCAGTAATAGCAAGTCTTAGTACATCCTCCTTTTTATTATAAATGGGCATTTTTTTATAATTTTTACTGACACTCAGTAACCATGCAAAATTGTGCACATTTAGTATATCTATACGTAGCTATCTATCTATCTATTAGCTCATGGTACCATAGCTAGGGAGCATCGCCGACCTGCGCATACAAAGTGATCTTGTTTACAGTATTCTGTTGACAGTGCCAATAAATGATAAAGAAATTAACATGTCACAATGTAACTGATGACCATATGCACAATTCCATTCATTAAATGTTTCCTGTGTTAATCAGTCTTGTTAAATTTAAAAAAATATATTTATAATGGAAACATCAGAGTAAATGTGGCCTTTTTGTTTGGAAATGGTTTCAAGTAATTATTTGGCAAGTACTTTTTTAAAAAAATGATTTAAGGGAGAGAGGGAGAGAAACACATCAATGTGAGAGAGAAACATTGATCAGTTGCCTCCCACATGTGCTCCAGCTGGGGACTGAAATTGAAACCTGGGTATGTGCCCTGACTGGAAATCAAACTTGTGAGCCTCTGGTGCACGGGACAACGCTCCAGCCAAATGAACCACGCTGGCCAGGGCTTGGCAAGTACTTACTAAGCACCTATTATATACCTCTCAGAGAACATTCTACTGTATAAGTCTGCATTGGATTTGGGAAGCACTGTGAGGCCATTAATGTCAGGGTCCATCAAGGACAGACCAGGCGATAGGGATGGACAAGGTGTGGTCCTTACCCTCAGCTCACCTTCTAGTGGGGCAAAGGTCACAGCAACCCAGTGTAAGGACTGGGGTACAGGAAGACCCTAGATCAGCCGTGGGCAAACTACGGCCCGTTTGAAATGAATAAAACTAAAAAAAAAAAAAAAAAAGACCATACCCTTTTATGTAATGATGTTTACTTTGAATTTATATTAGTTCACACAAACACTCCATCCATGCTTTTGTTCCGGCCCTCCGGTCCAGTTTAAGAACCCATTGTGGCCCTCGAGTAAAAAAGTTTGCCCACCCCTGCCCTAGATGCTGTCCACGCACAAAGGACAGACCCTAAGTTGGGGTGGAATCGGGGCTCCTGAGCTTCCTCTTCAAGGCTGAGCAGGAACTGCTCCAGGACTCAGAGGAGGAAGCATTCCAGAGAATAGCTCACTGCAGGCACAAAGGTAGGGTGAGGCAGAGGCGCTTCTGTGTTGTGCAGCATCACCGGATCACAAAGGGAGGGATGCAGGACAGTCCAGAGACGAGGCCAGAGAATGGGCAAGGCCCAGACCAGAGGGCCTCTGTGCTGTGCTGAGGGGCGGGGCCTTCCACGCAGGTCTGGAGCAGGGGGATATTCCAACGTGCATTTTAGGAAGACTTTCCTGCGTGTTCACCGTGACAGACAGGGTGGGGAGACTGGCCAGGGCCCTGTCACAATCAAGAGGACCTGGTGGTCTAATAGGATAATAATGGGATGGATGGAGGGGGAGAGAGAAGCACAGAATCCACAGGACAGTGACTCTCAACACTGGATGCACTTTAGAGTCACCCTAAAGAGCTTTTCACACAACCCTAATGCTTGCCCCCCCCCCCACCCCCGACCAAATACATCCGATTCTCTCCAGGCCGATTGGGGGTTAAGCTGATGACTGACTGGAATCGATGGGAGGCCAAGAGGGAGGCTTAGGAAGCACCTGTGAGCTGGATCTTCACCCTCCTGGTGTCCTGACCTGGAGGCAGGGAGGGTGGGCTGTCTCTCTTCCGCTCCCAGCTGTCTCAGTGGCCCTCCATCGCCCTTCTTTTTCTCACCTGTAAATTGCATGGCTTGGACCACATGATTTCCAAGGTTTCCCTCAGCTCGGACATCTGACACGTCTATGAAACAATTGACTTGGAAGGCAGTATCTACCATTAAGTATATTTTCGAAATACATAGTGATAAGTATCATTTGTTGAACATCTGCAATGTGCAAGCATATTCTGGCTTTATAATTTTCACAACAAACCCACGAGCTGTGTATTTATGTGCCTACTTTTAATATGAGGAAACGGAAGCTCAGAGAGGTTAGGGGAGCCTACCCAACATCACACAGCTTGGGAGCCAGGATACACACAGATGTATGAAAGATGACGTGTGCAATCAAGTATGTGTGTTTGTGTGTACACGCACGCAGTCAGCCTGGGATTGGTGGAGGATAGGGACTACCAAGGACCCAATGGCCTTTCTCACAGCTGCTCTGACCACCGGCCTTGGAGCATGAACTTGAACTGGTCAGCCTGGTGTGAGATCCTAAACCTAATACAGTCCCTAAGGCAGGTGGGTGGAAGGTGGCAGGACCTCAAGGTCAAATACTATCTGTTTTCTATTTTCTATACTTCTTCCCCACTGGGGAGGCAGGACAGGCAGTAGAATGACCCAACCCTGCTGCTCTCTAGCGGGGGTGACCTTGACCAAGTCATTTCACCTCTCAGAGCCTCATCTGCAAGTAGAGGTTGGTAACCGTAATGCCAGCTAACACTGACCGCGCACTTCCTTGGACCAACAGCTATTTTAAGTGCTTTTCATGTAATAAGCCAGTCTCTTCAACCACCCTACGGTAAGTGAGCGCTTTTATTATCATTGCTTCATAGTAAAGAAACCAAGGCACAAAGAGAGACTGTGGAACTGGCCCCAGGTCACAGCTAGAAAGCACCTGGACTGGGATTCAAGCAGGCAAGACGTCTTGCTTCAAAGCCACACGCTTCACCCTAAATCTACTGCCTCTCTCTGGCTCTCCAACTTGAGCAGTTGCTGGGAGGATTAAATAAAACCGTGTGATAATCGCCTGGCATAGAGTAGGTGCTTAATACATGGTACTTCCTTTCGCCATTTCGTCTCTGTAAATAGTGTCGTGCACAGGGCTCCAAACAACGTACTCCTGTCCGAGTTAAGTTCCTTATTTGTAAATATTAAATCTACTTCCCAACACAGGTAAACTCAACCAAATCCTGGAATACATTCCAACTGTTAATAAGTAAAACGGATGTTTTGTCACTGGAGTTGGTACAAACAAGGCCAGATGGTATCGGCCCTGCTTGGTTAACTCTCATCAGGCAAGATTTTATAGTTGAATGCTGCAGGATCCAAACAAGGCCATAAAAGTTGGACTCTGCCTGGGGGTCAAAGGGGACTTTGCTTTCCATTTGGGGACTCAAGTCCTGAAGTCATAAAGCAGCAAAAAAAAGTTCCAAACTTAGTTATTTGGGCAATTCACCGCAGGCTGGCCCGTGAGCACTAAGCACCCCTGGTCTGCTCTGGGGGTGCATTAAACATGGTCATTTAACGATGGGCCAGGGAGGGCCCTCTGGCCCTACAACAAGGTCTCATTCTTGGACTACAGCTCTCAGCTGTGCACAATGTGAACATCCCTGCTAGAGCCGACCCCACCCAGGTCTGGAGGACCCTGTCTTAGTCAGCTCGGCTGCTATACCTGGATGGCCTAAACAGCAAACATTGTCTTCTCACATTCTGGGGGCTGGAGGTCCATGTTCAGATTCTTTTTTTTTTATGATTCTTTTTTTAAATATATTTTTATTGATTTCAGAGAGGAAGGAAAAGGGAGAAACATCAATGATGAGAGAGAATCATTGATCGGCTGCCTCCTGCATGCCCCCTACTGGGGATCGAGCCTGCAACCCAGGCATGTGCCCTTGACCGAAATCAAACCTGGGACCCTTCAGTCTGCAGGCCGACACCCTATCCACTGAGCCAAACCGGCCAGGGCCATGGTCAGATTCTTGCTGAAGGCATTCTTCCTGGTTATGGCCTTCCTTAGTGCAGTCTAGTCCCCTTCTTATCAGGACATTAACCCCATCATGAGGGCCCCACCCTCAAGACCTCATCTAGCCCTAGTCACCTCCCAAAGGCCCCAGCTCCGAACACCATCACACTGGGGGTTATGGTTTCAACATATCAATTTTAGGGACAACTCAGTCCATAGCAACTACCATATGAAAACGTACATGCTACAGACCACCCATTCCCTGCGTCTAAATTATATACTAGTACAGCCCAGGGGTTGGATGGAGGGGCACAAAGTCCACACGGTTCTCAGCTGACAGGAAGGAAAGCCAGGCTACGAGGGACAAACACAGGCACGGCCCACTGACACTGTCAATGAGTGACTGTTTCCTACAATCAGCTCAGCCCTCAAGTCCAGGGTGGGAATTCATGGTTGAGAAACTTTCCTACCTAGAAAGCTGACGTGAGGAGGGATGGAAGAAAAGACTGTGTTTATCACAGCATTTTTTCTTTATTAAGACAGATGGCGTGCTCATTAGGAACATTTAAATAGTAGGTTATACAGTTGAAAGTGGAAGTCTTTCCTTCGTTTCACCCCCTCCCTCCCACTCCCTATCCTCTCCCCAGAGGTAATCACTGTTAACAATGTGGAATGCTTGCATTTTTTAACACAAATATGGCCACATAAAACTACATTGTTCTGTGACTTATTTTTTCCATGTAATGCTACCCCATGGTTACCTTTCCACATCAGCAGATATACTAGTAGTTCAACCTCACTTTTTTTTAAATTTAGAGGAAGGCAGAGAGAAACATCAATTAGTTGCCTCCCACACATGCCCCAACAGGGGACTGAACCCCCAACCTGGGTATGTGCCCTGACTGGGAATCAAACCCACCTTTTGGTGTACAGGTGACGCTCCAACCAAGCCACAACAGACCAGGGCTCCACCTCACTCCTTTGAAGGACCATGTAACATCCCATAGTATAGATCTACCAACTTTTTTTTTTAATTTTATTTTTCAATTACAGTTTACCAACATTTATTTAACCTTGTTGCCTACTAATGGAAATTTACCTTACTTCCAGTTTTTGCTGGTGCTATGGTTTTGTCTGTTTTGCTATTAGAAACATTCAGTGAACATCCTCATACGTATGCTTGGTTCTTTTTTTTTTTTTTAAATATATTTTTATTGATTTTTTACAGAGAGGAAGGGAGAGAGATAGTTAGAAACATCAGAGAGAGAAACATCGATCAGCTGCCTCCTGCACATCTCCTACTGGGGATGTGCCCGCAACTCAGGTACATGCCCTTGACTGGAATCGAACCTGGGACCTTTCAGTCCACAGGCCGATGCTCTATCCACTGAGCCAAACCAGTTTCAGCGGGTATTTCTATTAGATTACTATTTTGGAATTATTGTCAAAGAGGGTAATCACCAGTATAGCCACCACCTGAATCTAAAGCCCACTTCCCTTTTCTGAGAAGCTGCTGCACAGGTTTTTTGTTGTTGTTGTTTTTAAAATATATTTTATTGATTTTTTTTTTTTTTACAGAGAGGAAGGGAGAGGGAGAGGGATAGAGAGTGAGAAACATCGATCAGCTGCCTCCTGCACACTCCCTACTGGGGATGTGCCCGCAACCAAGGTACATGCCCTTGACCAGAATCAAACCTGGGACCTTTCAGTCCGCAGGCTGATGCTCTATCCACTGAGCCAAACCAGTTAGGGCTGCTGCACAGTTTTGGAGAAGGGTAAACCCCATACAATAATTTTCAGAACGTGGGGTGCCTTGGAATTACCTGGGAAGCATAAAAATGCATGTATCCAGCTTCTACCAGAACCTACAAGGGTTGAGCACAGGTGAGTTTTGCTGTCTTAGTTGATGGTGATTTGGGGTTTTCTTGGACAGCTCCTAGGTGCTGCCCTACAGGTGTAGTAGAAGTCCTAACCCAATTCCCATTGTCACGTGATCTGTGGTTTTAGGTCAGGAGTAAAGGCAAGGGTAATGCTTTTGCTCTGTGTGCCCTCTGCTGGTACTGTGTGAGCGGACCAGGCACCGAAGTGAAAGTTCTTTCATGCCCAGGCTGGTGAGAATCCGGGCTCTCACCTCCCAGTGTGGTGGGACCCCAGGCAGTGACTGTCAACCCAGGCTGCATGAGAACCACCTGGGGGACCTGGTCATGGGCCTGGTCATGGGCCTGGGTAACAATATCTTTAAAAATCTCTCCAGGTGATCCTGCACAGGGAACTTATTTTTCAGGCAAAAAATTGGCCCAGGAACAAGAAGTCCACAGAGGCATCTGAGGTGAGAGCCTAGCCCTCTGGGTAGGGAAGAGTGTTGGCAGGTGTGCTGTGCTTGCTTGGATGACACTCCCACCCCAGGTGTGCAGTTACCACCCGGCAGAACAAAATGACCCACATCAAGGCTTCACCCCAGTCCCATCTGCTGCTGGGACCACCAAGCCATCACCTCTGAACTAACACTTAATGTTTGCTCTTGCCTGTTGAGTTTGCAACGTAGTTGACATTTATTGTTTATTCTCACACCCACCCAATGAGACAGGCAGGATTTTCCATGTTACAAATGTGAAAAACAAGGCCCAGAGAGACTCAGTTACCTGACCCAGGACAGGGAGTTAAGTCTTCTGACCCCAAATCCAGTGTTCCCCCTGCCACACCATCTCCCCAATTCACAGCACTGTGTGTAGAGTGAACTGGGCAGAGCTTCTTCCAAGAACTGGCTCTTAACAGACTCTTCTGGCCATTATCCAACTGAATGTCATGCACAAGTGTGGTAAGAATTTGCACTAAGGCCTCTTTCCTAAGCTGGGTTATTAGCATCCGCCTCATGAATTTCTTCATCCCAACAGTCAAGCTTCCCAGGGGGCCTGGCAAAGTCTCCAGCTGTCAGATCCCCTTCTTTAGCCTCACCCACATGCTCAGCCTTCGGTCGGAGATCCAGGTGGCCCAGGGCAACTCAGGAGCCCAGCCGTCAACCGTTCACTTGAGCGTGTCCAGCATCCCAAACACCTGTGTGAAACGCGCTCTGTCCAGGATGCGTCCATAGCGCAGGGTGAGGTAGAAGGTCTGCTTCCCACTGTACTGCTGGATCCGCACGAAAATCTCCTGGGGCCGGTCCTGGGTTTCTGTCATAGGTATCACTTCGGCCACCGGGCAGTAGGTGTCCTGCCGCCAGCCCCAGAAGGTCAGGTGGGCCACCCGCAGCATGGTGCCTGACTCGTTCACGTACAGGATGCCCACCAGCCTCCGGAAGAAATAGCTCATCCAGTACAGCATGGCCAGGGCGAAGCCAGCGATCCCACCCATGAGACACAGGTTGTCGAAAGTCAGGAGGCCCTGGGAGTACCAGTAAAAGCCAGGCGGCAGGGCCAGCACCGTCAGGGCTGTCTGTGCCACCTTCAGCTTAGACACGTACCCAAAGGCTCTGATGGCATCGAACCGGTAGATCATCTGGAATTTCTCTGTCTCTGTGCCTGGTGGTTTCTCCTTCGAGGTGGGTGACCTGCTCCCCACCCACCTCCTAAAATCCTGCCCATTGCAGCACTGCAGCCCGTAGAGAGGCCTTTCTCCACACAGCCGGCCCTGGCAACCGCGACACAGCTCGGAGGAGGGCAGCCTGGAAGGGAGACAAGAGACCATTTCTCTCAAAGAACTCAGCCAATTGCTCAGCACACAGTGAACACCTGCAAAGCATTTACATGGAGTCTCCCGCCAATCTTGTGAGGTTGCCATTATCATGATGGAGGGGAAGGGAAAGCCAGGTGCTTTACCTCCTGTGATCTCACAAAAGCTGTGTGAAATAGGAACCTCTTTACCACTGAGGAAACTAAACCCAGAGAAGGTAAGAAATTCACCCAAAGACACACAGCCAGTGAGCAGGGCAGCGTCTGACTCTCACACGGGTCCTCTTTCCTCCAGGCAGGTCAAGTTACAGGAACGAGACACAGTCTTCATTCAGTTAACAAGGACCCAGGGAGAGCCAGCTGTGGGCTGGGCACTGGATCCCTAAGGCTGGCTGAACATCTCCCCAAGCAGGAAACTAAACAATCACTCTCCTAGTGGAGAACAAATCCGTTAGATATTTAGCACAATAACTTTCAGAGTCTCTATCAGGTTAAGCATCACCTGGTGCTAAAGGGGGCGTGTTTTCTTCGCCTAGTTAGTGGGAGGGAGAGAGTGGAGGAGGAGAAGGGATGAAGGCGCCGAGCAGAAGCACAGGGATCCTATCAGGCGCACCGTTCCAGCCCTTGGGTAGTGCACTGAAAGATGCGTTCGGTTCTGCAACCAGATCTGGGTTCCAATGCTGACTCCTAAAGCCGCCAGCTGTGGATCCTGGGGCAAGTTGCTCCACCTCTCTGGGCCTCCGTTTCCTCATCTTCCAAATGGGGATTCAGAATATACTGACTGAGACGTGGTTTTAAAGCCCTCCAGAGCACTGGCTGGACTTGATGCAGGGCGAGTGCTCAGTGAGTTTGAGTGTCGCTGGTGACGCACGTGGCCTGGGCGCAGAGGAAGCCGGGGAATAACAACGCGTAACCCACGCTGTGTAACCCACGCTAAGGTCTCTCCCGCGCACCCTGCGAATCACAGGCCTGACCTGGACCCCAAAAGCACATCACCTCCCTCAGTCCCCAGCTTCCGCGTCCTTACCATGGCCCGCCGGAGCCTCCGGATCGCACCTGCAGCCGGATCCCTAAAGGCGCATGCTCGGCCGGAAGGGGCCTGTGTGCGGAACATTGCATTCTGGGATCTGTAGTCCGGATGGAACCGCAGACGCCAGCCCGGGCCTGGTGGGAGTGGATTCTCCTCCTCCCGGCGTGCCCTGCAGCACGGAGGCTGGGCCCGGAAGCCCGGTGCCGAGCTCCAGGTGCTGACGCTCCACGTCAACTGCGTCCTGGGATCCGGAGACATGGCTGCGCCGGGCCCCGCGCTCTGCCTCTTCGACGTGGACGGGACCCTGACGGCCCCGCGGCAGGTAGGCGGCGCCCTGCGGGCTGGAGGCGGCGGGTGCAGGGTCTCCCGCGGTCCCCGGACGGGGCCAGCGACCACCCAGGGTGCGCACCGAGGGGCGGCGGAGGACCGCCCACCTGCTGGAGGTAGGGGATGGGCCGGAAAACTCCTGAGAGGGAGAAACTTGTCTTCGGGTGGGAAATGCAGTTCTGGACGCGCCGTAAGCCCTCGGTTTGGACCACCGCGCTGCCCCTGACAGCGATGTGCCTCCTCATTCTATCATCCGTGGGACGTGCCCCGCACCCTGATGTGGAAAACAGGTTCCTCGGCCGAACGGACCGAGCAGAGTCTCCGCTTCTCCTCCTGACACCTGTGCCTTTAGCCTCGGAGCCTCAGCATCTGTGTGTTCAATGGGGACTTACCTGCGCCATAGGGTTTGTGAGGGTCGAATGAAATCAAATAAGTTCATGAAAGTATCTTGGCTTACAGTAAGCTCTGTTCAGTAATAGTCCGTAAATGTCAGCCAGCACCATCACCCTCTTCTCCAGCCCCTGCAGTGGGTCTTGGGTGATCAAAGAGCCCTAGATGGGCCCGGCCGGTGTGGCGCAGTGGTTGCGCGTCGGCCTATGAACCTAGAGGTCACAGTTGGATTTCCGGTCAGGGCACACGCCTGGATTTCAGGCTCCATCCCGGGTTGTGGGTGGGTGGCTGGGGTTGTGAAGGAGGCAGCCGATCAATGATTCTCTCTCATCCTTGATGTTTTGCTCTCTCCCTTTCCCTTCCTCTCTGAAATCAATAAAAATATTTTTTTAGCCCTGACTGGTTTGGCTCAGTGGATGGAGCGTCAGCCTGCGGACTCAAGGGTCCCGGGTTCGATTCCGGTCAAGGGCATGTGCCTTGGTTGCGGGCACATCCCCAGTGGGGGGCGTGCAGGAGGCAGCTGATCGATGTTTCTCTCTCATCGATGTTTCTGACTTCCTGTCCCTCTCCCCTCCTCTCTGTAGGAAATCAATAAAATATATTTTAAAAAATATATATTTTTTTAAAAAGAGAGGGAGAGACCTAGATTGTTACAGGCTGCCTGTTGCGAGCCTCCCTGGACTTGCCTCGCACTTGCAGATTTTGCTGCTGCGGGCACAGACAGGTTTCAGTTAGGATCCACGTTTGTGATGCAGCTCCCTCTGACCTCCTCCTCCTCCTCCTGCAAACGGATCACCCAGCACCAGCCGATCCACTTGAGGCCCAGATGGCCTCCCTGTCTCCAAGTTCTGTCGCTGATTTTGGCCAGGTGGTAGCAGTGGTGGCTTCAGAATTCCACATCAAGTGTGTGTGGCCTCACACATGTCGTTCTACCTTTCCGAGCCCCATGTTCCCTGTGCCTAGTGAAGACACCCAACTGCAGGTTCTCCAGAGGCCCCTTTGGACTCTGAGATCAGAGATTGGCCCGCACTTGTGGGTTGTTAAAAGCCCCTAGTGGTCTAGAGCGAGGTTAGCCACTCATTGTTTGTCAAGAGTCTGAGAGCAAATACTCTTGTCTTCGCCGACCATATGGTTTGTAGTAACTACTCCACTTTAATGCAGAAGCAGCCATAGACCATATGTAGACACAGCGTGGCTCGTGTTCCAGTAAAACTTTATTACAAAAACACACAGCTGCTCAGTGGGGTCCATTGGCTGTAATTGTCTGCAGTGGTCGGCAAACTGCGGCTCGGCAAACCGCGGCTCTCGAGCCACATGCGGCTCTTTGGCCCCTTGAGCGTGGCTTTTCCACAAAATACCGGCTCTTCTACAAAATACCGACTTCTGCGCATAGGCCACGAAGTTTCAATCGCACTGTACGTGCGCGCCTGCACGTGGTATTTTGTGGAAGAGCCACGCTCAAGGGGCCAAAGAGCCACATGTGGCTCACGAGCTGCCGTTTGCCGACCACGGGTCTAGGGTTTACATCCTAAGCCTTTTTACACACTATATTTGCATGCTCTCAACCTTTATCCTAAATAGAATAGTTGTTACTATTCTTTAATGTTTCTATTGATTTTTTTTTTTTTAGAGAGAGAGAGAGAGAGGAAGGGACGAGGGGAGAGAGAGAAACATCGATCAGCTGCCTTCTGCATAAACCCCCGACATTGGATCAAGCCCACAACCTGGGCATGTGCCCCGACTGGGAATCGAACAGCATCCTTTCAGTACACGAGACAACACTCAGCCAATGGAGCCACACTGGCCAGGGCTACTATCCTTTTAAATATAAGGAAACCAAGACTCAAGATCATCTTGATGGTGAAAACGGTGAAGTGATTATAGTGACAGGATAGTCAGAGAAATGTAAAGTACAGCTTCAGGAATAATAGTTGTTATTAATAATATAATAATATTGTAATAACTATGACTGGTACCACATGATTGAATGAAACTTGTTGGAGGAATGACATCATAAATTATATGAATGACTAAGCACTGTGCTGGACACCTGAAACTAATGTATATACAATATTGAATGTGAATTGTAATTGAAAAATAAAAATTTTAATACAAAAAAAGAGATTGTCTTGATTTCACACAGCAGATCTGGTACCAGTCTCTGAGCTTCAGAGCATTGTATTTACTAAGTTTACCATTTTCTGCCATTTTTCTAAGGTAGAAGCGACGTGCCATTCGGGAAAGTGCTTTTGATTCTCAGAAGGAATCAGGTTATATAAGCGTAAAGTATGAAATGGCAACCAGGCAACCCACATTGGAAGCATGATATTCTTTGCAGTGAACATAAATCAGTTTAATCCTCAAAAAAATTGTCATTTAAAAAATAATTGTTTCTATGTGCTGGGTACTCGAGCTAAAAATAAGAAATTTTTCGTAACAGATCTATTCATTATCCAACTTTTTCCTTCCTCAATAAATGCATTCACATGTTGATAAGCACAAGGAAGTAGAAGAATGGGTTATCTTTTCTTGGAGCTGCTGAAACAGGATATGATTTAAACAGGTAAACTCTAGTTAGAATGGAGTCCAGAGCTTTGCACATTTCACTGTTTTAGTAGAATTTGTTGTACTGAGTACTTTCCTAAGAAATGCCATTTCATCTAAAAACAGTTGAGATTTGCCCGGCCAGGGTTGAGCATCAACCTATGAACCAGGAAGTCAAGGTTTGATTCCTGGTTAGGGCATATGTCCGGATTACGGGCTCGATTCCCAGTGTGGGGTGTGCAGGAGGCGACCGATCAATGATTCTTTCATCATTGATGTTTCTATCTCCCTCTCCCTTCCTCTCTGAAATCAATAAAAATATGTTTAATTAAAAAATAAAAATAGTTGAGACTTAGAACAAAAGCCTGCAAAAGAAGGGGGGCTTAAATTTGGGTGAATTGTTCTCCAACTTTCTGTCATGAGAAATTTAAAATATACTGAACCACTGGAAAAGTAGTACACAGAACAGCCAAATCCCCGCCACTTAATTTCAACAATAATTGACATTAACTTCATTTTCTTTTATTTTTTAATTTTTGCTGCACCATTTCCTAGGCTGCAGTAATCATACTTCACCCCTAAAATTTGAGCTTGCATCTCTAGAGGACAGAACATCTATCGTAACCACAGTATCATCATCACACCTAAGAAAACTCACCAATTCCCTAGTAGTGCTTAGTCCAGGGGTGGGGAACCTTTTGTCTGCTAAGGTCCATTTAGATATTTATAACATCATTTGCGGACCATACAAAATTTATCAACTTAAAAATTAGCCTGCTATATTTGGTCAAACATTTGATTAACTCACCCCTAATGCCTTGGCAGGGCCAGACCAAATGATTTCAAGGGCCTTATATGGTTCGAGGGCCAGACGTTCCCCACCCCTGCCCTAGTCCAAGGGTTGGCAAACTTCTTTTGTAAAAGGCCAGGTAGTAAATAGTTGCGGCTTAATAAACAAATAAATAAATAAATAAATAAATAGTTGAGGCTTTGTGCAGGCCATGTGGTCTCTGTCACAACTACTCAACTCTTGTTGTTGCCACAGACACTACACAAATGGGTGGACGCTGACATAGCTGTTCCAGTCAGACCTTCCAGAAAAACAGGCAATGGCTCATTGTGGCCCATGGTTCCCATTTTGTCGACACTTCTGTTCCATTCACTTTTCCTTAATTGTCCCAAAAGAGTCTTTTTTCCCCAGAAGGTGAGTTTTTAACATTTTTCCACCTTAATTTCAAGCTTTTGGATCTTGTTCTGTGTTTTATTTTGTCTAGGGTGATGGATAAAGAGTTCCTCGTAATTAGCAACACAGCGTTATTTGGTAACATCACAATAATTTTGCTCTAAAGATCTGTCCTGCCCTACATGGTTTGGCTCAGTGGATAGAGTGTTGGCCTGAGGACTGAAGGGTCCTGGGTTCAATTCCAGTAAGGGGCACATGCCTGGTTGCGGGCTCAATCCCCAGTGGTGTGCAGGAGGCAGCCAATCAATGATTCTCTCTCATCATTGATATTTCTATCCTCTCTTTCTCTCTGAAATCGATAAAAATATATTTAAATATACAGACACACACACACACACACACACACACACACACTAGAGGCCTGGTGCACAACATTCGTGCATTGGGGGTAGGGCATCCCTCAGCCTGGCCTGCACCCTCTCACAGTTCAGGACCCCTCAAGGGATGGCCAACTGCCAGCTTAGGCCCACTCCCCACAGGAAGCGGGCCTAAGCTGGCAGTCGGACATCCCCCGAGGGGTCCTTAGCGCTGATGCAGAGGCAGGAGAGGCTCCCACCACTGCCACTGCGCTCGCCAGCCGTGAGCCCTGCTTCTGGCTGAGTGGTGCTCCTCCTGTGGGAGTGCACTGACCACGAGGGTGCAGCTCCTGCGTTGAGTGTCTGCCCCCTGGTGATCAGTGTGCATCATAGCGACTGGTCGTTCTGCCATTCAGTCAGTTTGCATAATAGCCTTTTATTACATAAGACTAGAGGCCCAGTGCATGAAAATTCATGCAGTGGAGGGGGTCCCTCAGCCCAGCCTGCCCCCTCTCACAGTCCGGGAGCCCTCAGGGGTGAGAGGCGACCCAGCGATCAGGGGAAGGCGATGGCCTTAGGCGGCTGGGCAGCCAACATCCGAGGCTTGCCTTTGCCTTGGGCTGGCCCCGGGTGGCTGGGGGCTGAGGGGACTGGGGGACTCCAGAGGCAGGCGCATGGAGTGGCCGGGTCCGCCTGGGAGTGGGTGGGGCCTTGCCACACCTGCTGCTCCAACAGGGCTGAGGGGACTGGGTGCCACCATCTTTGAGGGCATGGCAGTCAATTAGCATATCCCTCCTTATTGGCTGTGGGGACCACCATCTTTGAGGGCAGGGCAGTCAATTAGCATATTCCCACCTTATTGGCTGTGGGTGCCGCCCTCTTTGAGGGTGAGGCAGTCAATTAGCATATTCCCTCTATTGGCTGTGGGCGCCACCATCTTTGTGATGATGTGAGGGTCAATTAGCATATTTCCTCTTTATTAGATAGGATATGTGTGTGTGATATGTGTGTGTGTGTGTGTGTGTGTGTGTGTGTGTGTGTAAACATTTTTTTAAAGATCTGTCCTTCAGTGGGATGTGGTTTAGATGCTCTGTTGTGGTCACAAGCAGCTTTATCTTATTTCCTGGTAAAAAATATTGGCTGCCACTTGGAAGTGAAAAGGCACCTTTTACAACCCATTCACATTGCAGAACAGGTCTGACTGCTGACCACAATACCATTTAGCTCATCAATGTGTACAAGGCTTCTGTTTGAAGATGGAAGTATTGATGCTGCTGTTATTATTAATATTGCATGTTTAATATTTTGCAATCAGAGTCTTCCCCACTTCCTCCCATTCTGACGTCAAGACTGAGCAATCCACTTGGGGGCCTCAGGAACTCCTTTCATGGTCATCGACTCATCGATGCTGCTATTGCAGTTCTAGATTTTTGTCTGCTAGGTCAAGATTCCACAGGAAGATGGAAAAAAGATTGCACTTCATTTAAGCCCTTCTGTACAATTCTGTTTGATTAATCATATGTATGTACTATAAAAAAATTGTTTTAAGAAAAAGAGGATTTAGCTCTAAATGTTTATATACTGAAGTTGACTTAAGTGGTTTGTTTTTAATTTCTGGTAACTATGTTTGAAAGATATTCCATGTAAGTGTTACCGGACAGGACTGGGTCTGGAGTGGGTCTGCCTGGGGTGGCCAGTCGTGTGTGGTTTCTTGACTTCATGCAGGAAAGATTTAACAAATGCATCCAAGTGATTTTGAGAGTATGTTTATTAAATCTGGGACAGTGAAACAGGAAGGGCTTAGGATAGAAGAGGCAACAGAAGAGAAGGCTGCTTTGGCTTTTAGAAATGTTCTAGGAAAGAAGTGGGCCACGCTGGGCTGCAGGAACTCACTAAGAAGTAAAAGTCACAGCAACAGAAGGGAGTCAAGGTGGGGCTGCTGTTAGCTCACTGGGAAGTCAGAGAAAATGGGGCCTGGACACAGGTTCAGGGGGTGAGCCTGCGATGAGCTGCTGCTGCCCACAGCTCCCCTAGTTGCAGTCTTGTGGGCACCCTTAGAGTTCAGAAGAGAGCAGAGATACATGCCTAAGGGAGAAAGGCATGGGCATGCGGTAGAGAGAGTGCACCGTGGGTCCCTGGTCTTGAGACTTTTTATCTTTCTTTTGCTGGATGGGAATCTTTAGGGGAGGGTCTTAACAGAATATTCATTAGTTTCCCAGATGTGTCCTTCAATATGTTGATTCATCAAAATGTGGTATAAAGGGGTCAAGGTTATTTCCAGGTTATTTTCATTTTTAAAAAATGTCATAGAAGAGGGACCAGGACTGAGGCCAGTCTGCCCCCCAGGACAGTCTGGAATGTGTAACCCATTTGTTCTTAAGTATCCTTGGTTAGAGAAGATAAAACCTTGTGATTCATTGATCAAATCAGTTGGCCTTGTTTAATTATTTTGTCTCAGTTTCCCTTATTCCACTTGGCAAGGAATTTCCCTAGCTTCTTACTATCCTGCCTCATACATGTACAATTAAGATTACTAAAAGTAATGATATAAGACTGTTTTTAAAAAATGTGTTTTTATTGATTTCAGAAAAGGAGAGAGAGAAACAGCAATGATGAGAGAGAATCATTAATAGGCTGCCTCCTGCACACCCCTTGCTGGAGATCGAGCCCGCACTCCGTGCACGTACCCTAACCGAATATTGAACTGTGATTTCCTGGTTCATAGGTCGACACTCAACCACTTAGCCACACTGGCCAGGTGATATCAGACTTTTTAAAATTCATTATGATTTGTGTTAATACAGGGATCTTTTCATCTTAGTTTATAATTTCTCTTGAACTAGCACAGTTTGGGATTTAACAAGTATAAACTATTACCATTGAAACCTGTTTATAGATAGGAGCATTTCTTGTAGGAAAGACTAAAAAAATCTAGTTATCTTTTAGGGTTTTTTTTGTATAATTATAATAAACCAAATCTAAACTTCCTCTATAATCTGATTATGTTATTTTGTTTTAGTCAACAACTTAAATCCATAAATATAGCATTTGAAAGGAAGTACTGGATCTGTGTGTGGCATGGAATGAGCACCACATGAAAACACACGTCACTGCAAAAGACTTAGATTGAGTCCACTTGTGTTTTAAAAAATGAGACCTACTTATATATGTATATGCATGTAGCCAAGTATATAAATGCATAGAAAATAACTGAACAGTACACACAGCTGTTAATATATTGTGTGTTTTAAATGAGGTAAAAATGAGTAAAATTTAACAAGTTTTTTCTGGTAAAAAGTTGATGTCTCCAAATTATAGATGAAATATTTGGACTTGTCTACGGACCTAGAAATGAAATTGGCATGTATGCAAGTAAAGATTCTATTATTCTTTCAATTTTAGTCTCCTGATTACTTTATGGCTCATAAATTGTATTTTCCTTTGTGAAATGCAGAAAATTACCAAAGAAATGGATGACTTTCTACAAAAATTGAGGCAGAAGGTCAAAATCGGAGTGGTAGGCGGCTCGGACTTTGAGAAAGTGCAGGAGCAGCTGGGAAATGATGGTGAGTTATACATTGCTAATTACATTTTTGATAAAAGAGTAACTTCTTATGACAATATTGAAACCCGTAGCCATGGAGTATCATAACTAGCCCTGAACCCTCATCCCTGATTCCTTGTTGGGGGAACATGCTCTCTGTCTTTGTTTTCCCGTTTTTCATCCTGTAAATAAATTTCTGGAGTTGCTGATGGAACACTTGGTATGCAAATTCATGGGTAGATTCATCTGAGTCTTTGCCTGTCATACTTCTTGTCCCATCCACTGCCCTGTAGCCTCAGCTCAGGCCCTGTCTCCTGACTGTCCTCACCCAGCTGTGAGGTGCCCTCTGGGTCTAGGGGCTTCCTCTCTGTTGCCCTAACTCAGTGTTCCCCAGAGTTCCCTTAGTCATGAGTCAGCCAGACTCCTCCCCCACCTACTGAACCATAATCCCCAGCACAGGACCCCAGGAAGCTGGCGATTCTCATGGGCTTTCACTTCCAGTGACTCAGTAAGTCTACTGGGGAGAAGTATTTTAGCAGCTACCCAAGAGCTTCTAATGCCCGGCCTGCTGCTGTAGCACTCCCTGATTTTTGGAAACTGTCTGGTTTTAAATTTGTCTTGAAGACTAGGGCTGTGGATTATTCATCTCGTAGCCCCAAGGCCTCCCGGGTGCCTGGCCTATAAGAAAGAGTGGGTGGAAAGGTAGATGAATTGATCATTCTTTTCATCACTGTTGACGTTTTTATAACCAAGCGGAGTTCCATCCACTCAGCACTGCAGATATAGCCAATTACTCTGACGCGGGTGCAGGGAAAGAAATTGGTGTTTATTGTATAGCACTACACAGGGGGACCAGGCAGCTTGTGCTGGAAAATCTGAATTCCCGATGGTTTACAGACAAGAGGTTTTATAGAGCAGAAATCATGAGTAATCGTGAGTAAAGAGTCCAGGGTTGTGGGCTGTGTCGATGGTCAGTGCCTACGCAAGCTTCAGCACTCTGACTGGCATCCTGTCCTGGTGGCATCCTGTCCGGGTCTTGAACAGGGGAGGTCTGTAAGACATCTTGGGGTTGTGAGTCAGTGACATGATCTTAAGAGCAGAAAGAAAAGAACAGAGCTGTACATTTCATGCTTAACAGGTTATATTCTTCTGTTATCTTTTATTTAATTGATTTTAGAGAGATGAATGGAGAAAGAGAGAGAGAGAGAGAAACATGAATGTGAGAGAGAAACATCGATTGGTTGCCTCCCGTACATGCCCTGACTGGGATCAGACTCAAAACCTAGGCATGTGTCCTGACCAGGAATTGAACCCGCAATCTTTTGGTTTACGGGATGACATTCCAATCAACTGAGCCTCCCAGCCAGGGCCCTTCTCTGTTATCTTAAGGAGACATATATACATTTTGCAACTTGCTTTACAGGCAGGCTACAGGCCCCAGGACATGAATACATTCCAGTGCAGCTATAACTCTTAAGAAGAGCTAATTTCATAACTAACTAAAGCTACATTCTAATGTATCTAATCTGCTATGATTTGGCCCAGACAATTCTCTGTCGTGGACTGTGCACTGCAGATGTTTAGCAGGGTCCCTGGCTCTGCCCACTTGATGCCAGTAGCACCCTCACCCCCAGTGTAACAATCTAAATGTCCCCAGACATTCCCAAATGTCCTCTAGAGACAAAGTCACCTCCAGCTGAGAACCACTGTTCTAGATGTAATACCTACCGTCCAAACCTGAGCAGGCTGTGTTTCCTGGACCAATAGAGAGCAATCTCTGTATTCCTTTTAAACTCTCTGTTCCCTTTACCTTAATTTTCCTTCTAGGTGCTCTGCTTAGAAACTAAACAACATAGTAAGCACATTAAGCCTGGAAACTGTGCTACCTGGTCCCGATTGCCCTTTCTGCCTCTAGTCATATATTTACCCACAGGCTCAGGGGTGTTGTGTCAGTGTAGGACAGTGTCCATACTTTTCAGTGAGTCAAAACAACAGAATCAAAACATTGACAAGCCAAAAGGAAGTTAGGACCCACCTGTGTCAAAATCACCTGGGGAGTTCATTAAAATACCCCCAGCACTGAGCCTGGGAATCCGCATTTTAACAGCACTTAACGTTGGAGAATTCATTTCGATTTGGGTGTGTAGAGTCTCCAAATCTGACTACATATAAGAACCACCTAAAGAGCTTTTTTAAATCTGATTTTTAGCCTGGCCCCGGCAGAGTCTGATTCAGAAAGCAGAGCCTAGAAGTCCCCACAGTTTCATCGTGTTGGTGATGCTAATTCCCAGGAGGTTTGGGAGCCATCGTTGGCTTCCATCTTCCTTTACAGACAGGCAGGCTGAAGGCAGAGGCATGACATGGCCCGTCACCAAGTCTCCCATCTCCAGCCTAGTGATCATATTTTAAATATGTAATGAAGAGCCTTAAAAAAAATAAACTTAATGGAGCTTTTTCTCACTCTCCCAGTCTGTGAAGATGAGGTGTTCTTTCAGAGCCCGCACTGGAGTTCAGCAGTTTTATTGGTATACGTGTTGATCAAGACATAGAAACACAAGTTCCCATTCATTGCATTCTGAGTTTTCTTTTGTTTTGGTTGCAGTGGTTGAAAAGTATGATTATGTGTTTCCAGAAAATGGCTTGGTGGCGTACAAAGATGGGAAATTCTTGTGTAAACAGGTGGGTTCTTGAGTATCCAACTACTGAACCGCTGTCTACTACTAGTGAAATGTTTTCCAAAAAGGTATTTGACACGGCCACCTCTGGGGATGAGGAACAGGGTGGGAATGAATCTTCGCCCTGTATATTTTTACATTTGGAATGTTGAATCATGGAACTGTTACATATTCCAAATTGTTATCTATATTTTTATAATTGTTTTTTAAGGATACTTAATCTAATATTTCTGTTGTGATAGCAGAGGCTGAGTCAAACGCCCTCACTACAAGCGTATTAAGAAGTTCTATGTACTTAATACTCTTGTCAATATTAAGATCATTCTGTTCAAATACGATATCTGAGAAAGCCACAGTGGAACAAATATATTTTGTGTATTTTGATTGAATAAAAGCAGCACCAATAAACTCTGTGAGCCTTCCATGAAGCATTTGAAAGATAATGAATACAGAAATCTTGACTAAGGAAGCAAAACATGCTTTTGACTGAGCCCTTTCCGGTTTGCCTTAGAGCAGTGATGGCGAATCTTTTGAGCTCAGCGTGTCAGCATTTTGAAAAACCCTAACTTAACTCTGGTGCCGTATCACATATAGAAATTTTTTGATATTTGCAACCATAGTAAAACAAAGATTTACATTTTTGATATTTATTTTATATATTTAAATGCCATTTAACAAAGAAAAATCAACCACAAAAATGAGTTCGCGTGTCACCTCTGACACGCATGTCATAGGTTCGCCATCACTGCCTTAGGGTCTCAACCAGAGAACAAAGGGAAAGAAGGGAAAAGGTGGTGGAGGCGTCATCCTCGCTGCCACATCAGCCGGGTGACCCTGACTGACAGTGGCTGACGATCATTTTAAAAGTGCCTCCCACTGATGAAGTAATTCCAGTGTCTTCTTTATCCTAGAGTATCCAAGGTCACTTGGGTGAGGCCCTAATCCAAGACTTAATCAACTACTGTCTCAGCTACATTGCAAAAATTCAGCTCCCAAAGAAGAGGTGAGTTTGCTTTTCGCAGAGGCTGCCAGGAATGTGGAGGGATGGCATTGGGTGGATTGGTGCTCTTTTAAGAATCCCTGGAACCCTTCTGTAAAGCCAGGGGTAGAAGAATGAGTATGCAAATGATGGCACGTCCACTTGATGGAAATTGAAAAGAACATGCTTTCAGAGGCGACCGGTAGGGGAAATGCCTGTGAGTCAGCAATGTGGAAAAGCAACATAAACCCCAGGCCGGGAAGTCTCAAACTGGAGGCCCGCAGAGCAAAGCCCACACAGCCAAGTTTGCTTGGCCCACGGTTAAACCATACCTGGATTAGCTGCGAGCATCTAAAAGTCTGATTTCACATGTTGGAATGTCTGGATTTCAGGCTTTTGCTGCACCTGGAGACCCGACAACTGGATGCCCACATAGCAGCACTCCCCCGCCCCCGCCCCAGTCTTTCACAGGCCACTTCTCCCATCTTCCTGACTTCTGCAGGCATTGGGTTTAGGGACCCACCTCTTGGATTCTGTTATCTCAATTCCCATTTTTATTTATTTTAACTTTTAAGTATTTATTGTTTTCAGAGAAGAAGGGAGAGGGAGAGAGAGATAGAAACATCAATGATGAGAGAGAATCATGGATCGGCTGCCTTCCGAGCACCCCACACTGGGGATCACACTCCCCACACTGGAGATCGAGCCGGCAACCGAGGCACGTGCCCTGACTGGGAATTGAACTGTGACCTTCTGGTTCATAGGTCGACGCTCAACCACTGAGCCACACCGGCTGGGCAAATAACAATAATGTACATACATGCCTACAGTTAAAAAATTGGCGGGAAATGGACACTTGTTAACAGCGGCTGTATCATGGTGGTGAAGGTACAGGTGATTTCTTTGAAAGACTTTTCATTTTCTTTTCAGTGTTCTGCACTCTATATGTAACACCTTAATGATCAGAGGGAGAAACATTTTTAAAATGGCATTTAAACTTCAGAGCAACACTGCACTTTGGTTACTCCTCACCTGAGGATATTTTTTCCATTGATTTTTAAAGAGAGTGGAAGGGAGGGGAGAGACAGAGGGAGAGAAACATCGATGTGAGAGAGACACATTGATTGGCTGCCTCCTGCACAGGCCTCCACCTGGGCTGGGGTTGAACCCTGCAACCAAGGTACATGCCCTTGACCGGAATTGAATCCGAGACCCTTCAGTCTGCAGGCCGTTTCTCTATCCACTGAGCCAAACTGGCTCGGGCGGCAATGCTGCACTTTAAAGACTAGCTGCAGAATTGATGGGACAGGTGCCCCTGCTCAGCACCTCCACTGAGAGGGAAGGGGCTTCCCTTTCCACAGGGGTCTCATAGGATGAGACGGGCTGGACCCAGCTTGCAGCTGGGTGAGGGCACATGGGCATTCATTATCCTGCTCTGTCTACTTTTGTGTATATTAGAAATTCTCCATAGTAAAAAGTAAAACTGCATCTTACATCCCAGGCCAGCTCAGTCTTTCCGTTAAGCATTAAGGAAGGATAAAAAAGGCAAGCAGAATCCTGTCCTCAGACAGGTGTCACCTCAAGAGGGAGATCTGTGTGCGGAGCAGCAGTTCTGAATTAGCGTGACATGGTTGCTGAATTCAAGAAGCAGAACTGAGACCCAGCTTGATCGGCCTTTGCCCACATTTCTCAGCAGTACTAGCTGTCGCAGTAAGACTTCGGTGCGGAGTTGAATGCTAGGCAAACCGCCTTAATCCTGATTTTTAGGATAGAAGGCTTTATAAGATGTATCGGCTTCCCTTTGTGCCATGGGAATAGAGCAATACTGTCCCTGAGTTGGGGAAAATTAATTGAGCTCTTTTTCTGACAGTTTAGGACCCGCAGCCCTAGGGTCGCCCTGGGAATGGTCCCCAGTCCCCCACCCCCCAGTGTACATGTGGAAGGTGTAGGGGACACGGCTGGTCTGCACCAACTCCAGGACCCCGGGGGAGGGAATGAGGGGAGGGTTAGAGAAAGTGTCCCAGGTGCACTGCAAGGTAGGCACAGCCGGGGAAAGGAGCTGGGGGCGCAGTGTACTGTGAGTACTCACTGCTTCCCAGTATGCAGATGACTTCTGTATAAACTGGAACATGTGGTTTTCACAAAACCCTTCAGAGGTAACCAGAGTGGGTGCCAGTAGCCCCTTTCTGAGGCTAGAGAGGGCCCAGAGTCGCCCAGCCCAGTAAGAGGGGCCTTGGCTTTGCACAGGGTCCTCGCTCTGCACGCGGCCTGTGTCCTCAGCATTTACAGGTGGTGCTGGCTGGACGTCGGGGCTGTGGGGCGGGGAAAGCAGAGGGTCCAGGGAGAAGGAGTCAGCCTCACAGGCGTCCCTGCTAGAACCAGAAGACACTTCAGAGCACACCGTCTGTAAACAAAACACTTCGGTCTCATTTGTCAGAATAAATAGCTTACAAGTTACTTGAGTTTTTAAGAAACTTTTTGAAATTCAAACTGGAAACATGGTGGGGAAAAGTGCTTTTTTAAGAAGCCCCTTCATTTGAGGTAACTTCAAAAGGGTCAGGCTGTTCTCATTTTCTGTCAGGTCAACCCGTCAGAAACAGCCCGCCAGTGGGTGACGAGTTTCCTCAGTTCCTGGGAGTTCGTGGGTGACTCTCAGAGCCTTTTCCTGGGCCACGTTGCTTGGTAAAGCAGTGACTTTAGGAGGTCCCTGGCGGAGTTGTCTGGGACATACATTTTCAAACTCCTCAGGGAACTTGGAGAGCTAGTCATCATTTGTATTGACTTTTAGATTCTCTGCCCAATGCCAGCCCTATTGAACAGAATAGAATGGGAGTTTAGGATTTCTGTAGCCACGTCAAAATAGAAAAAACAAAGGAACAGGTGAAATTAATTTCAGTGTTTCATTTAGTACCATATATTCAAACTACAATTATTTTAACATAGTGAACATAAATCATTATTATTGATGATCACATTCCTTTTCCTACTAAACCTTTGAAATCGAGTCTCAGTTCAGATGAGCTGAATTTCCAGGCTCACAGCCCCACGTGGCTCGTGGCTGCCAGGAGGCCCCACCCAGCGGAGTGTGGACCACACCAGCCTCTGCCTTTTGGAATCGCCCAGCTTTTCAGCCCGTCTGTCCATCTAGAATGTTGCCCGAATGGGTAATGTACCTCTGTCCCCTTCCTCTCCAGGGGCACTTTCATCGAATTCCGGAACGGGATGTTAAATGTGTCTCCTATTGGACGAAGCTGCAGCCAAGAGGAACGCATTGAATTCTACGAGCTCGATAAAGTGAGTGTTTCTGAAGCATCCTGGGTCTGGGAAGGTAAGAGGGGCCACGTTCTGGCCACAGTTACAGTGTGCAACACAGTAGACAGCCGGTGTCTTTTTGTCTTTCTCAGAAAGAAAACATACGACAGAAATTTGTAGCAGATCTGCAGAAAGAGTTCGCAGGAAAAGGCCTCACGTTTTCCATAGGTATTGTATGTTCACGCTTTGCCGGGATGTGTGGTGGGCGGGTGCGTGCCTGAAGTCGGGCTGTGCCGTCTGCAGGGGGGCAGGAGGACTTCAGGAGCAGTCCATCCGGAGGAGAAACCCACTCCCCTGTGATGGGCCGGGCAGAGACTTGCCCTGCTAGGTAATGGCTTCCAGCTGCTGGGCTGGGCTCTAGGTTCTCACCCAGCAGGAGCCCTCCTCCCTGCATTTCTCCTCCTGGTCAGAAATAAGAGCATCTTGCATATTAATGAAGAGTAAGAACTTCCCCTCACACCTGTGGGCAGCCAGGCACGTTAGTGAGCTCCATAGCAGAGAAGGGATGGGAGCCTCTTCGGTACATTAGACTGAATTAGACGTCAGCTCGGTTGGTTCTGTAAATGAAGACACTGAGGCCCAGAAAGGAAAGGCTTTATTCACGACGATGGACCAGCACGCAGCCGTTTCTGGTGACTGATGCACTCCTTCCCACGCTCATGTCTCAGGCTTGTTTTTTTGGTAGAATAAGCCTGTCAAATGCTTCAGGCAAGCCGATCTCCCCCGTCAGTGCCGATCTCTCCTGTCAGTGCCGATGAGTCATTACTCAAAGCCCTCTCATTTACTAGCACTAATGAATGTGCGGGTTGTGGGGAGACTGGGACTGCAGAGGGAGCATGTGTAATAGATGAGTGGGTGGGCTTTTAAGCATTGTCGAACTGTGAGATGAACACTGTTCTGACACAGCTTTGAAAGGGTTTTTGTTGCGGTGAAAGCTGCCTGTAAATCCCCTCCCCTGTGATTTTCATTGTCCTGCAAGACGAGCTGGATGCAGCCGCTTCCAGGCATTCTCCACTCGGAGCTGAGGAGCTGAGCGAGTGGAAGCTGGAGGTCAGCACCGCTGAATGGGGCTCTTACCAGATCTCCCCCAGCATGCTTCACTCGCTGACAGACCAGCTAAATGCAGTGCCCCCCTCGCTCTGCGGGGTCCTCTGGGTCCCACTTTCAGGTTTTAGGTGGAATAATGTTGGAAAAACACATAAGGTGGAATGAACCTCTAGAACAGCTGTGGGCAAACTACGGCCAGCGGGCAGGATCCGGCCCATTTGAAATGAATAAAACTAAAAAAAAAAAAAAGACCGTACCCTTTTATGTAATGATGTTTACTTTGAATTTATATTAGTTCACACAAACACTCCATCCATGCTTTTGTTCCGGCCCTCCGGTCCAGTTTAAGAACCCATTGTGGCCCTCGAGTCAAAAAGTTTGTCCACCCCTGACCTAGCCCTAAAGGAGTGTAAGCAGCGGCTCGAGGATCCAGTCCATTGCACACTCCTTCCAGTGACACGTCGTTAGCCTCCCTTTCACCCTCAGCTTGTGTGTCCCCTCCCCACTTGGCAGGAGGCCAGATCAGCATCGATGTCTTTCCTCATGGATGGGACAAGAGGTACTGCCTGGGACACGTGGAAAAGGACGGCTATAAGACCATTTATTTCTTTGGAGACAAAACCATGCCAGTGAGTATGGAAGTGTTTTTGCGGTTTCATTGTTTGGTTTGGGCTTGAAGGGAGGAAATGGACAAATGGGCTTTTTCCCTTCACCCACACATTCCCCAGCCCAGCTCAAAGTGCGGGATGCTTCTGTCCTCCGGAAGGGTGTGATTAGGGTGGTTAAGGCCCCCTCCCCTCCCTGCTCCGACACCTGACACCTCAGTGGAGGTAAGAATCCAGTGAGCCTTCACTTTGGCTTTTGAATTAAATATTGCCCTCCTCCAGTGCCTTCCAGAACACCTGACCCAGGGCTGCTGTCAAATCCTCTTCGCATTGCAGAGCCCTTGCCATTCTTTTTCCTCCGTATTTTGTTTCCCAGAGGCATTCATTTCGGTTCCAAATGATAGGAGACAAGGAATCTCTTGAGTCTGGAATTTGGGAGGAGGTGGGTCAGTCCTGAGCATCACACACAGGGTACAGGAGCCCCCACCCCCCAGAGGTGTCGGAACCCCCTAGTCCAGGACTGACTCTAAGCTGGAACTGAGAGGAGAGCCCGGTGTTGAAGGGCAGCGCCAGCAGGAGGAGTCCCTGGCGGGCATTTCCCCGGAGCCCTCTGGCAGCCGAGCAAGGCTCTCCAGGACAGGCGGGTGCCAGGACATTGTCACCGTGAGGCCCGAGGGAGGCTCAGTGCCAGGGGTTCCTGCCCAGTCTCGGGCTCAGCGTCTCCCTTTAAATTCCTCTCGCCCTCTGTGCCCTTCCGTGGTTACCTTGCCATCGGGCGTCCTGGGCCGTACTGCACTCAGCAGGTGCATCATAAATGCTGCATAGGGAGTTTTTTAGCCCTTCACTCTCTGGTCCCCTCCAGAATTCTTGCTTCCTTCAGCTAGGATCTATCCCAGGTGGCCCTGCCTTTCAACATGAAAGGCACTTCTGGATATATAGTTTCGTGTCCTTTCTGAATGATGAAATGGAGATTCAGAAAGGGTAAGTAACTTGCCCGAACTGGGAGCCCCAGAACAAACTCCCTGCTCTTTTAAGAGTGTGCTTTCCCGTCAGCAAACCCTCTCCAGCGAGTGAGAAAGGTTCTAGTTCCCAAAGGAACGCCGTTCTTTTCAGGAGGCGTATCGGCCAGCCTTTTCCTAATGACAGAACCAGTTTCTAGTCACATCCCGCACCCAGCACTCCGGACGCAGCGGTGCTTTCAGTACCGGCTTTGGGAGAAGTTAGCTGATGCAATGACCCCGAGGTCTCAGGAACGGCTAGGAGCTTCTTCAGTCCTCCCATGGGCGCCGTCTCCTCCAGGCTGAGGAGAGAGCTATCGGACAGGAGAGAACACCTTGCTGTGAGGAGGCGTTCTGTGCGTTCCAGGTCCCTCAGCTGGGACTTTGCACAATGCAGCCTAGTTCTTGAGCAAGTCAGAAAGTGACTTCCCTTGGGAATTCATTTGTGAATTTGTTTCCTAGTCTTTTTAACTGCTACATCGTCACACATCAATTGTTTTTCTAAATCTTGCCTGCTTTTAAGAAGTGGATACGATTTTTAATGTTTTTATTGATTTCAGAGAGAGGAAGGGAGAGGGAAAGATAGAAACATCAATGATAAGAGAGAATCATCATCAGCTGCCTCCTGCATGCCCCCTACAGGGGATCGAGCCCGCATGTGCCCTGACCGGAATCGAACTGTGACGACCTGGTTCATGGGTCGATGCTCAACCACTGAGCCACACAGGCTGGGGTAAAAGTGGATATTATTCCATGGAGGTTCCCCCACCCTCATTCTTAAGTCATAAGTATGGAGAAGAAAGAATAAGTCACCTGTCGTCACAGCTGATGTGCCTCCCAGGCTTTCCTCTCTGCACAGATATGATCGCACATGTGGGACTCCTGCATGTTCATTGTTTACTTCCTGCTTTTGTTCTCAAACCATATTTTATTTCCCCCACGTTAGTGAGTCTTCTCTGCAAACAAGATGTTAGTGGCCATTTAACATTCTGTCATTGGAGCGTAGTTCATTCACCCGTTTCCCTAGGAGAGGCGGCTTCTTGTTGTTCTAACGAACACTGGTCAGCGCTCTCACATCATTCTTTGCCCTCAGCTGTTCCTCTTGTCAGTGGTTTCCTGGAAATGGGAGTGAACAGTCCAGCATCTCAGCCTTTTAACAACATGTCGATTCTTAAAACTTTAGGCACAGAGCTGTCAAATACTAGCTTTAAACACTGTTCACATTCGGGGATAGACACTTTGAAAGCTGTTTTCTCTCTGTGTATCAAGGCAGATGTTTTTGCAGCTTCCAGGGAAGTGGCACCTGAGCTAAGAAGCCATTTCCCTGCCGAGCACCCCAGGCTCAGACCTGCCTGCGAGTCCTCTCCCGGGACAGCCTCTGACGGGACCGATGCTGCACCAGGGGTGCCACCTGCTTTGGGCACCTCCAGAGAGCAGAGTAAAGGAGGAGGCCTGGGCCTTGCTTTTCTGAGTACTTGTCAGCTCTGGAAACCCCTCATCCTTCCCACCAGTCACAGACCAGGATCTGAAAACCCAGCTCTGAGTTCCGCTTTCGGGCTGAGGGAGACCTGGTTTGCCTCAGGAAGGAGATGGCCAGGCACCAAAGACGCGCCCCGAACTGCTCTGCCTGGCGTTCCAGGGCTGCAGCTCACCGTCACACACTGAGAAGCAGCCACATGCTGCCGGCAGGCAGCACGCCCTCGAATTCCCCTTTCCTCCGCGTTCCCTGGCGGGCCGCCCAGCAGTGGTCCCAGGACTCTGGGCACCTTGCAGCACTTACTGTCAGCTCAGCTCTTAGGACATCCTGGGCCTCTAGAGCCGGTAGCTTTATTCCTTATTGAGGTGCTTGTACAGCCCCCGCAGTGACTGCCCCCTCAGCCAGGAGAAGCCCTGCTCCGCACTCTTTGAGGGCACAGCCCTCAGCTCTGTGCCCACGACAACTGGACGTTTGACAGATGCTGGTTAAACTGACCTGAGGTCAGCGTCCACGGGCAGCAGGAGTGTGAACTGCAGGCGACAGGGAGTCTGTCCGCCCACAGGAGTGTCCGCTTCCTCTTAACGTGGTTTCCTCTTGGTCTCCAGTGTCAGGATAATCGGGGTTCACTTCTGCAACAGTGTGTGCAGAACTGGGGGGCTCAGCCCCTCCCCTGCTGTCTGAACCCTGCAAACACCACCTTAGGTTTCACCGCCTGGCCCGCCGGGTGGGGATTTAAATATTCATGGGCGGTTTCTCTGAGCTGAGGCCTCTCCTTTGGGCCCGTCATTCACTCTAACAAGGTGATCACCGTTATTCATCCCTTTGCCCCTTCACTCCCTTTATCTTCTCTCAGGAACCGGTTTTGTTTGGATCCTGGAAGCTGAGCTTCCGCAGCCCAAGCCAGGGAGCCTTCAGTGCGCATGCACGTCCAGTGTGGGAGCTTCTCTGTCTGAGGCCTCACTGCTCCAGAGGGGCCCTTGCAGCTCAGTGCTTTGGCTCTGCTGCTGCCTCCCTCCGACTCTGGTTTGCAAGCTCTGTGCAGTACCGCGCAGAGGAGGCTGGCCCCTGGCAGGAGGGAGGATGGTAGAGGTTGGTGGGGTTTGTGGTGCAGATGCTTCGCTGTCCTCTGAAAGCAAGCGGAGCTGAAAGGGACCCAGCAGCCCGGCCCAGTTGAGGGAGGTTTTGATTCTCTGGACCCGGCTTCCGTGGGTGAATTACACAGTAGCTCCCAGCCCCATCCCAGCAGGACCAGGGGAGACTCATGCAAATTAGGCATCTGCCAGGCACACATCTGTCCCCAAATGTGACATCCTCTCTAGGGAGGGGCAGGCACAGCTGTGAGCCCTCCTTCCTTCAGCGGTCACTCTGCCTCACGGTGCACCCTGGCTGGCAGCTGGGAGCTCCTGGCTCCACTCTGCTTCCGTCCTCACCCCGTTCCCCAGAAAGACCCTGCTGTAGGCGAGCCTCATTGTGGCCTGAAGTGCCACTATCTGGTGGCTTCACAGGTCTCAGGTCCTGACCATGGTCTTCAGACCCTCCGGGGCCTGGCCCTGCCGGCCCTTCCAGCTTCCAGTCCTGCCTGGCAGGTTCTGAGAGCTGAGCTGCCTTCCCCGTAGGGAGCTGGTCACACGTTTGTCCCTTTCCTCCCTTTACTCAAAGGCCCCTCCCTGGTCACTCCAGGTTCCCTTCTCCTCTGTTCTTTGCAGCTCCTTCCCATGTCTGGGAGCTGGGAGGCAGCCCTTGTGTCGTTTTGTGGTTTTGTTGTCACCCCTGCATCTCCAGTTGCTGAAAACATCCAGGCAGGGAGCAGTTGGGTGATAGGTGACTACTAACTGCCCCTCCTAAGTCTGTGGCATTGGCTTCTTCCGGACGCTGCAGGAGTTTGTTTTCCCTTTGAACGTAGTCCTCTGTGGTGGTGTTTACCTGCCAGGCCATTTCTGAGAGAAATCTGGCTTTTTTAAAATCAGAGGAATTACTAGAAGTGGTTCCACAGCTACTTGCTTAGGCAGCGGATACAGGGCCTCTGGGTAACCAGACGCCCGCAGGCTCCCGGGCGCACTGGGAAAGGGCATTCACGGCGCAAGGTCAGGGCCTCCTGACATGGCCCTCCACCCAGCACACCTTGGGCCCAGCCGCGGCCCCTCCGGAAATCGTGAACTCGCTTCCCCTGGGGAAGCGTCTGCTTGGGGCTAGTTAATCTTCAGGTGGGAGAGCAGGAGTGATTTCATGGTTCAGTCAGCCCTTTAAAAGAACGTCAGGTTTTCCGATAGACTCTTTATGAGAAAAACCCATGTTCTCAGCCGCTATTTTCATTGTATGAAAACTAATTGATTTTTCTCAAGATTTGGAGTTAGATTGCTTATCCAGTTTTATGAGGAAATTCCATGAGAAGAAAAGCAGGAGCTGTCCCCCCACAGCGCTGGGCAGGAAGCCCGATTCATTCACCCGAGACAGCGGGACTGGGACCCACAGTCACGGCGCCCCCCCTCCTCCCCCGCAGCAGTGTCAGGTCCTCCCAGGTCCGGGCCCTCAACTCTGGAGTGTAGTGTCCCAGATAAAGCACTGTGAACACCCAGACAGCCGAGCAGGGGCTGCTGCTGGTTCTGCCACAGAGGTTGCTTTCTAAGGCCATACCCAGATCCCCTGGTCTCATCAGCTACTCCCCCAGCGCTGTGGGAGATGCCACCACTCCCCACTTTCCAGGTGGGGAGTTGCCCAAAGAACCCCCCTCATCAGTGGTAGAACCAAGATCTAATCCAGGCCACGTGGCTCAGACAGCCACATGGGGCTGTTTCCAGTTAAATGAATCAAAGTCAAATTCAGTTCCTCTGTCCGCTAGCCATATGGCGAGTGCTCCATGGTCACGTGTGGCACATGGCTTCCGTCAGCTCAGAGACAGGCGTGTCCATCACAAGAAACCTGAGAGCAGGGGCTCTGGCTGTGGCTGCCCCCCTCCTGTGGCTCGTTAGAAAGGCCCAGGTGCGGTGGGAACAGGTCGATGGCACTGAGCATCCTGTCACCTGCCGAGCCTGCTTGTTTATAGAATAAGCCTTCGGTCTTCACAAGAACACCGCGAGCTCGTTCACCGGCATAATTACCCGTTCCCCTGAGTCACAGTTCAGGAGAAGGTGACACCCTTTCTCGGCGTGACTGTCTCTTAGTTTCCAGAGGAACCAGGTAACCGAGGAAACCCTCCCTGCCCCGTCCAATGGCAGGTTCCTCCTTCCTCTGGTAGCCCTGGCCCCAGGCAATGGCTGTGTCTGCTTCGTGTCTCCTCAGGGTGGGAACGACCATGAGATCTTCACGGACCAGAGGACCATGGGCTACACCGTGATGGCCCCTGAGGACACGCGCAGGATCTGTGAAGAGCTCTTCTCCTAACGCCCCTCCGTGGGAGGGCAGGAAGGCCCAGCTACAAGCCCGAAAGGGTCGCCCCGTGGCCAACCCCAGATCCCTCCCTCCCGTGCCCACGGACATTTACAACCATCCAGCCCAGGACAGACATGTAAAAACACTTCCTGAAATGAAGCACCTGCCAGTGTCAGCTTGGTAGGAGCCTTGAGACCAGGGCACTGTGGTCATCAGCGGTACTAAGCTAAGTGACCTCTGAACTCTTGTGTTCCCACCTCACTTCCTGTTTGAGAGCCATAGACCTCAGCGTGGCCTGTGGACGACTGGCCGGGCAAGTGACAGCTGACCCGATGGAGTTTGCACTCCGCTGGCCTGGTTCACAGGTTAGCTCAGATCCCCTACAGTGAGGGGCTGGTTCTCTAACCATCGACTTGGGAGACAATAGTCCCAACAGCCTTTCCCCAGGGCCGGCTCTGAGCCCAGGTTCACAGAGACTAACGGGTGTCACCCTTCACCAAAGAACCTTCTGCCTGGGCCTCCCAGGGGCCTGATTTGCCTGGTTTCTCAGGCATCAGGTGAAAGCCACGGTAATTAGGGCAGAAGCTGCCCTGTTTCTCTGCAAACCTTTGAATAAATAAGCGTGGGACCCTGGCCCTCAACCCTGATTCCAGCCTTGGGGCTGGGCCCTCCCCCCTCCCTCCCAGGTTCTGTAGGTTCCTCCTGGGACTGGAAGGCCCCTCCAGGCCCTGGTCCAGAACAGGGCGGAGACGGCTTGCCCAGGCAACGGTTAACGTCGATTCCCAGCCTCTGGAAACGTAGGGACCCACAAGCCCTCCACAGATTGGTACAAGGGCCCCAGGCCGGCTTCATTCCACAGCGTGACCTCTGCCGGGGCCCCACCAACCTGAATCCATGCGCTTTGCACCCCCCACTTTTCTGCCCCCACCAGGTGCTTTCATCACAGAGGAGCCTGGCTTCCCCCCAGAGCTGTCCCTGAGCTTCTCGGCTCTGGACAGTCTGCCCCCCACCACGCGGTTGACGTTTTTAGCGGTTCCCAGGACATGCCATCGGTGGCATCTTGTCGAAGTGTTTTGCAAATGTACTGTAATGACCTTTCAAAGTGACGAGTAGCAAATTAAAGTGATTGTATTGTTTCCTATTTCTCACTCTGATTATTTTTCATGTCAACCTGTTTGCCCTTCGGTCGAATGGGATACAGTCCCCACCACATAGGTAACTTAATTTCAGGAAAGCCCATTGAATGGTGGGTGTGAGCTATCACTAACTCAGGCAACCCCCAGCAACCCGGTAAGCAGGACTTAGCCCGACTGTGTAGATGAGGATGAGTGAAACCATCCCTCAGCCTCGCAGAGTTCGCAGGATAAAGACCATCACCAGAACCCTAAACGTGTGCTAAGTGTTGAGCAAGAGGGAAGCACTGAGGTTGCACCCTGAGCAGCCTGCAGCTGGTAAGAAAGCAGGTCCCGTCCCAGCACCGCAGCCGCCGGCCGGTATTCAGCCCTGCACTCAGGTCGCTCGGGGAAAGGCCTATGTGCAGGCAGGGGTGCAGGGCACAGCAGGTGGCTGCGGGAGTCAGGCCTCCAGGAAGGCCTTCCGAGCCTCCTGAGGAGCCTAAGCCTGACCCTGCGAGATCTGCGACAGCTTGGTGGGGAGCAGATGTGGATTCAGGAAGGGCAGGGCGTAGGTGGCTTTGAATCACTTCCTTTCCAAGAACTGCTTCCTCTTCCTCTTCCCCCAAGAAGTGCTCCTTGATCTCAGCCCTACAGGCACCTGGGCCAGGCCTCCAGGCCCCTCCACCTGTCTGCCCTCTGCAGCACCCACTCAGGTTCTGGAGCTCATTCCACCCCCCACTTGCAGCTGGTTCCCAGTATCACCTGCAGCTTTGAGCCAAGGCCTCCCTCATGCCACCTGCGTAACATCCTCTTAGTGTAACATGCCCACAATCTCATGGTTTTGAGCTAAATGCCTACTTTGGCCTCTCCCGAAACAGGTTCAATGGGCTGGTCCTAATTTTTCCTAATACACTTTTTTGTTTGTTTTTAGAGAGAGAAACATCAATTTGTTGTTCCACTTATTGATGCATTCATTGGTTGCGTGTATGTGCCCTGGCCCAGGATTGAACCCAAAACCTTGGTGCAGGGGTCCTCAAACTACGGCCCGCGGGCCACATGCAAATACAAATATTGTATTTGTTCCCGTTTTGTTTTTTTACTTCAAAATAAGATATGTTCAGTGTGCATAGGAATTTGTTCATAGTTTTTTTTTTAAACTATAGTCCGGCCCTCCAACGGCCTGAGGGACAATGAACTGGCCCCCTGTTTAAAAAGTTTGAGGACCCCTGCCTTGGTGTATCGGGATGACGCTCTCACCAACTGAGCCACGCGGCCAGGGCCTTTCCTAATACACTCTGAAAAAAACACATAGCCTTAAAATAAAAATGTTCACCTCTGCACCAACCAAGATCGTTATCCACCTCCCCTGAGAAAGACTGTCCCAGGGAGACCTTCCCAGCCCGACACACGTGAAGACCCTCCCGGAGCGGCCCTGCCTGTCGTCCAGCCCAGCCCCTCACCTCCTCCCGCCCTCCTGGAAGCCAAAAACTCGTTCTCACGGCTCAGCCTCACACAACCAAAGTATAAACGCATCCACAGGGAATCTATTCACAAGTGACCAAGTAGCATTTTCTGTTGTCACAAAGCCACGTTCTACTTCTAAGCTTCCTACATTGAGCCTGACAGTTCAGGGAAAAGGTATGATCCCATTTTCTGACTCAACCCCAAAACCAGCTGCGAAGCAGAATGACTCAGCCTGCCGTGGGGAGCCGCCCTTACCCTCTGGCTAGGAGGACAGGACGAGCTTCCTCACAGCCAGCTCCTCGTTAACAAACAACACACAGCCGTGCACAAAACAACCTTTATTGACAGGAAGGTGGGAGGAAAGATTTGGATTTAGGAATCCCGGGTGCAACTCCCATCTCGGTCACCAACACCCCAGTCCTCCAGAGCCCAGAGCAGGTTCTATGTTGGGACTGAGTGGGAGAGCGTCCCTTCCAGCTCTGGGGACATCGTGTGGCTCTGGAATACCCATTGAAGAGCTGGTCACACAGGAAGGACTGCAGGAGCATTTTGCAAAGGATTCCACACACAGGTCACCTCCGAACAAAAGATCCGATCCCAACCCACTGGCAGGCGGAGTCTGTGGGGTCACACAAAAGACGGGGCTCCTGGCACAAGTGGCTCCAGAAGTGTGGTCTGTACCCGACAGGCAGCCTCTGGGGGCCACCTGGGCACACCCAAGGCTCACGGGGAAAAGGCCACCTTGGACCCAGCAGAAGGCGAAGGCAGGAGGCAGAGAGCCGTGCAAGGGGCACGATGGGCCAGGAAAAGGCAGATCGAGTCACTAACCGTGGTGTTTCACTGCACACACGTCATCACACACACTTTGTGTTAAAACAACTGCGCCAGCCAGCGGCCAAGCAGTTCCAGCCTCCCACCCCTCCGACGAGGCCGTCCCAGAACGCAGACAACTGGGGGCCAGGACTGCTTCCCGCCCCCAAAGCCCCGTCTTCGGTCTTCGGTCTGGAACACCCTGTCTGCCCAAAGCCAGCTTTAAAGGGTTCACTTTCCACGCTGACAAATGGATTCCTGACTCCACATCAGCCACATATTTCAAACGCATTACCCAGCTAGTTCTACTTAAAAATCCCAACGACAGCCAAACCAAAGCACAGCAAATACAATCCTAGAGAAGATCTGTTTACTGGAACTAGCTACAAAGGCTCGCCATGTCGGCAGAAAGCGCAGAGCTGGCTCTGGTGAGAGCGGCAGTTACTTAAAAAGAAAAACTCACATTTCTTCAGGCCTGTTTTCAAGACAACCCCCTCGCTCAACGTGTATTTCTCCAGCGTCTGACTTTCCCAGGCTGTCAGAAAGCAAGCTACTTACTCTTTTCTGGAAGGATCAGGAGAAAGGTCTGTTTTAAAACAAACACCCTCCCCTCTACGCTTCCTCCTCCCTCCCCATCCGCCACCTAAATAACAGGGAGGGGATGTGCAATGGCTGCTGGGACCTAATCACTCAGCTTGAAGGCAGCTGGAGAAGACCATGCTTCTAAGGGTTAGAATTCAGCTCTCAGCATGGCTTTCCCAGGTGGAGGGCTAAGGGCTCCTGGGGAAACTTTTCCCGACCCCCAGCTGTGACACCTCCCACTGCAAAGGCACCTAAGACCCTTCCATCCCTCCCACCCCTGCCCCCTGAAGCCAGCTCCCCTGGAACCAACCAAGCCTAGAATCAAAAAGCCTGCTCTGCCCAGGGCCAGGGAGACACAAGAAGGGGGCGCTACGGTGGGAATTCATGCTGGGGAAACACACAGGATCCAAGTATGTCACCACCCGGCCGAGTTCTGAGCCTCCCACCCCAGGGGGATGGGGATGAGGGACTCCATGGGCTGGAGAAATACCACCTGACCCACCCCCTGGGCGAGGGCCGCACCCTCTACACCAGCCGGGGCCTCTCCTTGTTCAATGCTTTTAATACTTTTCAGATGGTGCAGTTGTTGTGATGGCCAGAGGCTATGCTGGTGGCCCAGACACCCCGTGCCTGCCCCCGACCCGACCCCCTTCCACCAGGAGATACTTGAAAGGGACCACGCTCCCCGCTCTGAAGCCGCATCTCGGGCAGGGAAATGTCATCTCCAGTCCGGTCCCGCCTCCTCTTCCCCGCGGTCTCCCACAAGCCCAGGAGAAGGGGCGCTCCTGGCCTCTCCTAGGAGCTGACGACGTGGCCGGACCAGGTCTCGTGCTTGGTGCCCGGCGCCAGGTGGGTGATGACCACCTCCACGGCCTGCAGCTTCTCGTGCTTGGGCGGGATGGAACACATCTTGTAGGTGACCTCGTCGCCTTCCACCGGCACGTACTCCCCTTCCACGCTGCGGGGTGGGGAGAAGCACTCAGCGCCCACACTCAGCCGAGCCGAGCCGTGGGATGCCACGCCCAGGACACAGCCCCTGCCGGTCACAGGGCCACCCCGGGCTTCTAGGGGAACTGCCCCTCCCACCCTGCTGTCAGAGGGAGCCACCATGCCTCAGTGGTGCCACCTGTCCCAGCCCCCACTGCCCCAGCCTCTCCCTTCCCGCTCCCTCCGTGCTGCTGCGGAGCCCGCACCCAATCAGCTGCTGCCCTGGGACCTCTGACGCTGAGACAGAGGAGCTCAGCCTGGAGGTGCTCACACTTTACGGTAAGCGTGGGCGACCCGGGGCCTCTTGGACAGAAGAGCAGGGGAGCCAGTCTGAACCAGAGAGAGAAACAAGGTGGCCCCACGGGAGATGAGTGATGCCTGGTGGAGTGATTCCCAGCCACCAGCCTCATGTCCACTGGTCCAGGAGTCCCAGAACCCAGGTTGCACCTGCTCTTCCACTCCCCAGAAATGGTGAGCCTTCCAGAAAGAACCTTTGTACTTAAAGCCAGTTCGAGGAGGGTCCTCTCCCCTGGGGCCATTCCCTGAAATCACCATCCCGCCCATGGGGGTGACGTGCCCATCTTGCTGCCCCTTTGATGAGACCCCACAAATCCCCTTGAGATCCTGAGCACCAGGGCCAGCTCCCCCAGAACTGGTCTGCCTCGGTTAAAGAATCACAGAGCAACTGGAGCTTCCCTCTTCGACCTGGCGACCAGGGAGCTCAGGATACAGGGGCAGCACTTGCCGCAGCAGCACCAGGCACCGCGGGACCTCTGCTTTCTCACCTGCCCCCACCCCCGTGTTCCTTACTAACTTATCTTTCCTGATGCCCTGAGCATATCCTTGTAAACCACCGCAAGTCCTTTCTGGAAAGAGGCAATGCACACCCACGTGTGCACTCACATACGTGATGCGATGCTTTAGCATCCTAGGTCTACGCTGTACAGGGGCCCTACTTACTAGTAAGACCTGCCGTGTGAGCAGTGGGAGGGGAATAAAGAAAGGGTAATTCTCCCACCACGGCCGACATCTGCAATCGGTTCCTATTTTCAAAAACATGGTTTCTATATACAGGGTGAGGCAAAATAGGTTTATAACTCTTCATGTGGAAAATGACACAATAACTAATAAATAATAATACAAGAGTAAACTGTGCTTTGCGCACTCACCACTGTAAACCTACTTTGGCCCCAGCCTGTGCAGAACACAACTTTCCCACAAACTGAAATGAAAGATCAGGGGATGCTGAGGCCAAAGGGTGGGGTGGGTAAGGGTGCCAGGTCAGGTCCCCACATAGCTGAAGGCCGGAAGTGGAACGCAGGCCGCAGGCCGCGGGGGCCTGCATGCGTGGGCCCCGCCCTGGGCCCTCCAAGGCCTTCCAGACACTCAGGAAGGAAGGATGTCGTCAGTGAGCAAGTGACTAGAGAAAGGATCCAGCTCCAACTTCCCGGATCAGAGGAGCCGGGCAGGAAACCACCCTGAGGCCAAACACAGGGGCGCCCCTCCCCATCCACCAGATACACTGGGCACTCGGCCCCATCCCACCCCAATGGTTCTGCATACACTGCGCACGCACACACGCAGACTGTCACCTGCAGCATCACATACACCAGCACCACCAAGTGCCGTCTCACAACCCCACCCCTGAACACAGTCACACGGGGTCCCACATGCCTGGCCTCACCCCTCACCCCTGCACCCATCATGGTCACATACTCTCCCTGCCACTGAGGAACCAAGACAGGGCCCGCCCAGCCCGCCCAGCCCCACGGACTCACTCGGAGATGTGCAGGAAGATGTCGGGGCCGCCGTCAGCCGGGGTGATGAAGCCGTGGCCCTTGGAGCGACAGAAGCATTTGCACACTCCTTTGTAGATGGGGCCCTGCGAGGCCCTCACCGTCCTGACAGAGAAGGGGGGGAGTGTGAGGGGGCCCCACCAGCCCTTCAGACAGACACCCACTCTCCTGGGGCCCACCCAGCTCATCCCAGCCCTGCCCACAGCTGTGCCCCCGGAGGTCCTGGCACAGCTCTGGGGCCATTCACACAGTACGAGTGACTCCCGGATGACCCTGGCAATTGTTCTCAGGACTCAGTCCCCCATTGAAAAGAGGGTATTAGACTAAAAGCTGACAGCAAATCAGTAATCAATCCGAGCAGCAGCCTCCACTCACTGGGCCTGAGGTCTGCATCTGCCAGGCACCGTGTGCATCCTCGGCAGCGCCGTGGCAGCCCTGCTCCTGTCCCCATTTTGCAGCTGAGGAAGTTGAGGTCTGACAAGGGAAGAGGCTCCGTGTGGTTAAAGGCCAGCGATTTAAGACCCCAGCGGTCTCGCCCCAGCTCCCGACAGGCTCCGGTGGGCCTGGGGCCGCGCCCTCCAGAGTTCGCAAGGCACTCTCCAGTTCTCGCCCTGACCCCAACCCCACGTCTCCCCCTGTGACAAACAGGGTCACTGAGGCACAGAGATGGCCACCAGTCTCTGGAAGCCTCCCCCAGCCAGCCCGAGACTCACGCGGAGAAGGTCCTGGTCCGGCGAGTGGGCAGTGGGCTGGGGACCACATTGCTCCGGAGCGGGGATGGTGAGCGGTTGCGGGCCCGCTGGGTGTCGAGCAGCCCGACCGAAGCCTGGTGGGTGGGGGGCTGTGGTGGCGCAGGAGGTTCAGATGACATGGCTGACCTGGAGAGAGAGGGGGGCTCTCAGGGGCTCACACCCCACAGGGAGGCCCCAGATGCATCCCCACCCCCACCTCGGGGAGTCTGCCATCGGAGACCCATTCCTCTCGCTGTGGAACGCAGGTCCCAGCTCCCTGAGCTTGCGGGTCACAGCCACGGCTCACAAACAGTGTCCACAGACACGCTGGCGGGCCCAGCAGGTCAGGCGCCCCCCAGGGTCTGCATCAGCCCGGCCTCCCTCCGTCACAGCGCTGCTCAGAAAGGCCAGCTGGTACCCATGACAAGGACTTGGTCCCCTGTGTGTCCTCAGGCCCAGCACAGACCTGGGGCGGTTAGTAAATACTGTGACAGGAAGGGAGGGGAGGAGCCAGGGAGGGAGTGGGGTTTGGAGACAGGCAGGCAGGCCTTGCTTTATGCCAACCCCTAGATCAGGACTCCAGGCTGAGAAACATTTTCTGGACCCGCTAAGCGCCAAGGAGAGGAGAGGGGAGAGGGGAGAGGGGGGAGGGGGAGGGGA
>NW_005871120.1:112096-113013 GCF_000147115.1 Myotis lucifugus | reverse complement strand
TAAAATATGAGCTATCCTTTTAACATCCAGAAGTTTGCCTCAAATTCCAGGTTTCCCAGCTACCTCGTGAGAAAAACTAGCAGCGCCTGACAATCTGCTTCCCTCATTTCTCGTAACTATGTGGCCCAGGGCACCAAGGTTCAAAGTCACCCAGCAATGTCCCCCTCTGTCCCCAACCAAACTGCCAAGCACCCCGGCCTGATTCCTCTCCCCCAAAAACAAAATCTCTGCCCCACACTCCCTACCACCACCCCACCACCGCCCACCACCCCTCCCCCAGCAGCTCCGGGCTCTAGCTGGCTGAGAAGGGGCCAGCTGGCCTCTGGAGGACCTGGCATAGCTACCTCCTGACCCTTCTCTCAGCTGCAGCCACAGCCAGGGAGGACCGGGAGTCCGGGGAGCCCCCACCTCAAAAAGGCCCCGGCTGCGAGGCTGGGGGTCAGGGCTCCAGCGTGACCCACCAGCACAGGTCATAGAGTCCTGGAATGTTCCATCGCATGGGGTTCTGGGAAGGGGCCAGCCCAGAGAAGGGAGGGCCCCGCCCCGCCCACACTCAGGCCGCCCAGGGCAGCAGGTGGGACCACAGTAGCTCAGTGACACCAGAGTGCGGAGAATGCCCTCCCCACTTCCACCCGTAATCCCCCTCCTTCCCTCTGGGTCAGGCACATCTCACTCCAGACCCCACCACCTGCCAGCTGTGCGATCTTGGGCAAGCTACTGAACCTCTCTGGACCTCCCGTTTCCAAGCCCGGGAGATGGAGATGATGATAGTCCTGACTTCCCAACAGGATCGTGAAGATGAAGTGAAATAACACCCCCTGAGCGCTCGGCACACCGCCTGCCCCCAACACGTGAGCAGTAAGTGTCAGCTGTAATTGTTGTATAGTTGTCATCATAAGATTATTCAACAAATGTGT